>NC_083317.1:70537842-70644416 GCF_963455315.2 Globicephala melas | reverse complement strand
GTTTCCACGAAACATGAACAAAATGCTATTTTTAAAATGGACTGTTCAGAGAACAAGCACAGGTCTTGGAAATTTAAAATATGATAGTTCAAATTAAATACTCAATACATGGTCTAGAAGTTAAGTGAGAAAAAGCTCTCAGCAAACAGAACAAAAGAATGAACAATGGACGATAGGAGAGAAATGCTACGGAAATGAGAGAAGCAATCCAGGAAGTCTTGACATGTAACTAGTGGGGATTCCAGGGAAAGAAAACCAATGGAAGGAATGATACTATTTTGATATATGTATATGTGTGTATGATGTGTATGTATATATTTATGAAAATTTCCCAGAGTAAATGATGTGAATCCATTTGAAATGCCATGAATACCCTGCACAATAGAGAAAAAATAAAAGCCCAAGCCAAAGCACATCATGGTGAAATTTCATAACACTAAAGATAAAGAGAAGATTCTAAAAAGAGAATGGCATCAGCCTTCTCAATAATATCCCTGAAAGCTAAAAGACAAGAGAGCAATTTTGCCTAGCATTTTGTCCCCAGCCAAAAGACAAATCTGACATGCAAGATTTCAAAAAACGTTTATGCCAGCATTTCCTTTTCTGGAAGTTATTAAAGTACATGCTCCAGCAAAACATAAGAAGAGGGAGAAAAAAAGCAACAACAACAGGAATTGGAGAAGATAAGAGATCATGAAAAACAGAAGATCCAACAGAAGAAGTCAAAGAGGGGCATCAAAATCTATCTCACTACAAGGATGTCATTGGTCTCAGTTCTAATGAAGTCCATATAAGATGAGAATGTTTTGTACATTGCAATACTTAATATATTTGATTACTTTATATATTAATATATATATCAGTTATCCGAATTTTAATATTCTGGGGTTATTCAGCTGTTCTTCATATGTTGGTGTTTCCTCTCATGATCAGTTTTCTGAGAATGCACCACATATCAACGTTATGTGGACTACTTCCAAAAAGCCAGAATATTGCAAGTGGAATCTTGTTTTAGATCCATGGATCTTTCATCTTTTTAACAGTTTTGTTAATGTATAATGGACTTGAAGTATACAATTTGACAAGTTTTGACATATGTCTCCATCCATGAAACATCATCACAATCATGATAATGAAAATATTTATCATTCCCAAAAGTTTACTCTTACACCTTTGTAATCTCTCCTTCCCACCTCTCCCCTCTCTCCACCTCTTTCCCATTTCCAGGGACTACTTGTATTGGTATCCTCTTATAAGGACACTTGACACTGGATTTAAGGCCCACCAGGATAATCCAAGACAATGATCTCATCTCAATATCCTTAATTACATTTGCAAAGACGCTTTTTCTAAGTAAAGTAACATTCACAGGTTCCAGAAATCAGGACGTCACCAATCACCAGTGGTGATTTTTGGAGATCACCATTCAACCCACTACCTCATTAATCTGCTTTATGTCACATGAATTAGTTCGAGTTTTCTAGAATTTTATATAAACAATCAAACAATATGGTCTTTTGGGAGGGCGTCTGGCTTATTCCATTCAATATAATTATTCTGCGATTTATCCATGTTGTTTCGTGTATCAATAGTTTATTCTTTTTTATTGCTGAATAGGAATTCATTGTTTGGAATATACCACAATTTGTTCATTCATTCACTGGCTGATAGATACCTGTGGCTGTGTCCCCAGCACCTCATCCCTCCTCAAGTGGAAAAGAAAAAACTCCCCCTTCCTCCACCCCTCCAGGCAAGGAAATGGCTATTCCCGTGAGAGAGTTCACCTGGCCTTCAGAAGAAGCTGAATCAGGCACTCTCTGCCCCTCAATCAGAGTTTGGGACCAGAGCTGTGTCCCAACCACCTTCTGCTACTAACTGGTTGTTAGCAGTGACTGTGGACAAGTTGAACTGCCTCTCTGGGCTTCTCTGTCCTCATCAGAAAAATGAGGGGGTTGGATTAGAGGATCTCTGAGATAATATCTTACCTATGATCTCCAGTTTGGGTTATTTACACAGGAAAAAAAGAAAAAAAAAACCCTCCTCTGCCATTCCCCTCAGGGCTGAAGTTGGTGGTTTCTGGGATTAATCAGTTGACTCAGATCTCTGCAGTGTCAGCGCTTTTCCTTCCTAACAAAGGGGAGAGGTGAGGATGGTAGGGCGGCTCAGAGACACTCCTGGTAGAAGCAGAGATCTGACTGATTAGGGCCCAGCTGCAGACAGGGACACAGTGACTCCTGCTGCTTGCCTCTCAGTCTCAAGGAAATGATTCTCAGGGTCCAAGCTGGGGTCCTCACAGGACCAAGCCCGTGGGGAAGGGGCTAGGGAGGAGGGCCCACCTTGGGATTGGGGAAGGGATGCAAGAGGAGACAGCACTGGCCAGCATTCCACCGTAACCATTCTACCATTCTTACCTCCCCCCTTCCTTGCAGTTTCGGGGAGAATTCCTGTGTGAGGAGTTGCCTGCAGAAGCTGGATGGGCTTTCTTTGGGCCTGCTTGGTACAGTGAGAGCTAGGGTAGGCAGGCCTGGCTGGCTTTCATAAGTAAAAGTGTGGTTGGCTATTATTTGTTTGCTTGTTTTGCCTTGTATGCTACGCCCCTCCCACTCATTCACTAGTTCAGCAGACCTATATGCTGAGTGCAGGGGACACAGAGACGTGAGGCATGTCCCACCCCATTCTTACTGCTGAGTTCATTAGCCCAGAAGAGGAGACAGAGCTAGTAAACAAGATGAGACGTGCCAGAACAGAAAAAAGACAGCCTTCGATGAAGAGGGTTAATGAGTATGTGGGAAGGAGGTCATGGAAAAATCCCAAGTCGAGAAAACAACCAGTCTAAACACAGGGCAAAGTACATTCAGTATAAATTTACTTACTTACAATTATTTCTCGTATTTGGAAGGTCCTTTATTCTATAGATTCAATAAAAAGGGCAAAATAGTTTAGGGAGAAACAATTTAAAAGCTACCCAAAGGTCATCAGTCACAAAAGCTTACATCTCTTGCCTGTTTCTTGCTCACCTTTCTGAACGTGTGTTGGACAGGATGCTTCTCAGGCAGAGGGAAGATCCCAGATGCTGCTCCCTGTCTCCTGTGTCCTGCCCTCCCTTAATTCTGCTCCTGAGTGTCCGCATTCACAGCCATGCCCCTCCCCTTGCTTTGCTACCCTGGGAACCACTGCTCTCTGAGGGGTGGTTGGCCAGTTGGCTGAAGAAGAATAGGATCCCCCTTAGGAGGGCTGTGCCTCTGATAAGTGACAGCAAAGTGTTCCCGTGTGGCAGTCCACACAGCATGGGGCAAATGATACCAGAAGTTCCAAGTAGAAGATTCCACGCAAGACATAAATGTTTTAAACTGATTGATGGTAATTTAAATTTTCTCACAAATGCAGCCTTCCTCTCCCCCCTCCACTTATACTGTCTATAAGAGAAACTTTAAATAAAGACACAGATAGGTTGAAGATAACAAAATGGAAAAAGATCTACCATGCGAACAAAACAATAAGCACTATATAGTTGGTGTGGCCATATTGATATCAGACAAAATGGGCTTTAAGAAAAAGAGTATCAGCAGACAGACGGAGACGCTTCACAATGATAAAATACCAATTCCATTAGAAAGTCATAACAGTCATGAGTGTGTATGTACCTAATATACATCTTCAAAATACATGAAGCAGATGTCACCCACACCGACACTAAAATGAGAGACGGGGTGGGGTTGGGGCTGGTTGCTGGTCAAGGCGAAGAGTGTAGTTTCAGAGCAAAAACGTGACCTTCCCAGACCCTGGGGGGCCGGCCAGACACAGGAGGAGAATCCTGGGGAGGGGAGACAGAACCTGGGTGATGGAGAGCAGAGAATGGGTGTTACATGGAGTTTCTAGGCTAACACAGGAGCTCAGTAAATATTTGTTAAACTCATGACAAAATGGAAGCCTAAATCATGCTATTCAGATATAAGAGACTGAAGTTCCTCTGGCTGGATGAGGTGGGGAAAGTGTCCACCCAGAAGGCGACTCAGCCTTAGAGCCGCCCTGGCCAGTCACCCCTGCTCCTGAGATTTTTCCCATTGAGGCCCTCCCCCAGGGGGATGCTGGAGTGGGTATCCTTCTCCTGTCTGAATCAGAACAGAGAGCACCTGTATTGGAAATCCCATGGAGTTGGCTTTGGGCTTTCCCAGACTTTAGCCAGTGAAGTGACTTTGCCTTCATAATCCAAGGAAATGTGCTTCTCTCTGGGTTTTCAGGTGAGGAATGAACCCTCGATTTCTGCCAGTTGCCTCCTTTTCCAGAAGAATCGCTCTTTTTCCTCTCCCCCATCCAGAGCAGCATGGCCCAAGAGCTTGGATACTGGATATCCTGTAAATCTGGGTTTGAATCTCAGGTCTTCCCCTTTTTTGCTGGCTATGTGACCTTGTCAAATATTACCCAAGCCTGCTTCTTCCTCTGTGAAATGGGGAAAATAATGCCTGCCTTGCAGGGGCATTTCATGAAAATGTATGTAAAGTGCCAAGCACATAAAAACTTCAAGATAGGGTGTCCAAAAGATGGACCCATTAAAAAGCTCGAGATACCATTTCTTCTCCCACCCCAGGCTCTTAACATAAACACTAGTTTTGTCTCTTTATTAAAAAGAATTTCTTGGGAATTCCATGGTGGTCCAGTGATTAGGACTTGGTGCTCTCACTGCCAGGGGCCCAGGTTCAGTCCCTGGTCGGAGGACTAAGATCCTGCAAGTTGGGCAGAGCAGCCGGCCAGGAAAAAAAAAAAAAAAGTTAGCTTATAGGCAGCCCCAAGGGTAAGATGTATTATCTAGTGGATACAAATATCAATTTTTTTAATAATTAAAAAAAATATTTGCCTATGCCAGGTCTTAGCTGCGGCATGTGGGATCCTTGCTGCCGCGTTTGGGATCTCTTTTTTTTAGTTGCAGCATGCAGGATCTAGTTCCCTGACCAGGGATCGAACCTGGTCCCCCTGCATTGGGAGCGAGGAGTCCCAACCACTGGACCACCAGGGAAGTCCCACAAATATCAATTTTTAAGAAATATATTATTTTGTAATAGAGCAGAGATCATTCCTCAGGTACTATCAGAGCTTAAACGAAATTTTCTGTAAATCTTCCAATGCCTATTTAGCCTAAGGAAATGACTGGTTGGGTACTCAAAGGTGTTATATAAAAGGATGGTCACTGCAGTGTTGTTTGTAAAAGTCAAGCTTAGAATCAAATTATAACTATTGAGGATTATAAGATTAAATAAGTTATAGTAATTTTTTACAATACAAAATTTTTTACAATTTTTTACAAAAGTGTAGCCTTTAAGAAGATTCTGTAGAAATATATTTAATTGCATGGAAAGGTGTTCTTACTGTACTAAGTGGATAAAATAAATTATAAATTAGCATTGTAGTGTGGTTCCATTTTTATTATATGTGTGCATGATATTTGAATGGATATATGTTAAATGTGAAGTGTTTATCTCTGGGTGTGGGAGCATGGATAGCTTTTATTTTTATGCATAACTATCTTCTAATTTTCCCACAATGAACATGTATTATATGTATATGAGATAAGGGAAAATGAACATGCAATCCTTTTTATCCTTATTTTAGACACTTCAACACCCTTTTGAGTTTTCAAATTTGGTTTCTTCAAGGCCATCTCTTAAGAAGATACAGGAACAAAGTTATATCTAGGTGAACGACTTAAAATGGATATCAAAGGCAGTCTTTTTAAAAAAATATCTTGTTAGATATTGTTTTTTTTTTTTTTTTTTTTTGTGGTACGCGGGCCGCTCACTGTTGTGGCCTCTCCCGTTGCGGAGCACAGGCTCCAGACGCGCAGGCTCAGCGGCCATGGCTCACGGGCCCAGCCGCTCCGCGGCATGTGGGATCCTCCCGGACCGGGGCACGAACCCATGTTCCCTGCATCAGCCTACGGACTCTCAACCACTGCGCCACCAGGGAACCCCTGTATTTTTTTTTTTAACTTATTTATTTATTTATTTTTGGCTGTGTTGGGTCTTTGTTGCTGCACGTGGGCTTTCTCTAGTTGTGCCGAGCAGGGGCTATTCGTTGTGGTGCATGGGCTTCTCACTAAAGTGGCTTCTCTTGTTGCAGAGCACGGGCTCTAGGCACGCAGCCTTCAGTAGTTGTGGCTCGTGGGCTCTGCAGCGCAGGCTCAGTAGTTGTGGCGCATGGGCTTAGTTGCTCCGCGGCATGTGGGATCTTCCCGGACCAGGGCTTGAACCTGTGTCCCCTGCATTGGCAGGTGGATTCTTAACCACTGCGCCACCAGGGAAGCCCCTCAAAGGCAGTCTTGAATTTTTTTTTCACACAAAAAAAGAGGTGTGAATGAAGGGGAAACAGATGTCCCTACTCTTTCAGTATTTTGTTTGTTTGGTTTTTTTTAGAAACCACAGATAGCACTGTGGCCTCCCCTCAGGTGATTGCTTTGTAAAGCCCCGAGTCCTTTTCCTTGTTCCAGTTGTTTAAAACAAGACAACAGGCCCCAAATGGAGTCACTTATGCTAACCACACATCACCAAACCGGGACTTAATATTTAACTTAATTATAGTTTCAGCTCTCCCCGAAATGGAATCTTAAACCAGTCAACCAGGAACTACTTGGTCAGCACTAGTGAGGTAATCTGTTCGTTAGAGCCCTGCCGTCCCCTAAAGGAAAGTGTCCTTGCCACAGCCAATCCACTTTTTGCTAGTATAACTTCCTTGCCCCCATTCCCTCCTATAAATGTTTTTCATTTTGTACAGCTCATTGGAATGCCTTTCTATCTGCTACATGGGATGCTGCCTGCTCCATGAATTGTTGAATAAAGCCAACAAGATCTTCAAAGTTTACTCAGTTGAATATTGTTTTCTAACACTACTCACTGCAGGGTGAGATGCTCACGTCACCAGCACAGAGCACTTATCCCAATGGCTCTAGGACTTAGTTTCCTGGGTATCTCAAAACTGGGAAAAGGGCACAGGATAACAGATAACATATCTGTCCCTGGAAAGAAGATATCTATTTCTCCTATAGTAAATTGATAAAATAGTCTTCTGATTTAAAAATGGTTCCTGGGAATTCCCTGATGGTCTAGTGGTTAGGACTCTGTACTCTCACTGCCGAGGACCCGGGTTCAATCCCTGGTGGGGGAACTAAGAAAAAAAAAAATTCCTGAGAATTTGCCTAGCACGGATATTCCCTGAAAAACTGATTAAATGCCTTTAAACATTTATTGAGTAAATGTCCTAGGTTTGGTAAGAAAAAAAATAATAAAATAGGATCCTTACCTTAAAGGAGTCTGAAGCCTAGTTGGGGCAGACCGACATATAAGTAAATAACTGTAAAAAAAAATATGAGAAAGGTCATAACCGATTTTTGAACAAAGTGATAATAGCACTTGGACATGATAACTTGAGGTTTTAGGGATGAATGGGAAAAATCGCTACCAAGCCAGAGGAAGTATCAGGAGGAGGAGAAAATTGTGTATCACAGCTTTGAACGGCCAAGTTATTTGGGCAGAAAGATCAGTTTCTCTCCTTGAAAAATTGATGACCAGACTTTGTGTACAGGGTACTTCAAGGTACCACAGTCTGGTACACCCAGTGAGCGCTTCCCATCAGGGTACCATAGTGAATGCTTGTCTAGGAAGCACGTTCGAAAATTCAACTGAGGTGTTTGTAGAAAATTATCAGATATCTCCAGGGCTTCAAGAAACACTTAAGATAGAACTCAAGTACGGCTTCAGCCAAGCGCTTAACTTTTCTCAAACACTTAAAAGTGTTACCTTTTGCTAATTGTGTTACTCAACCTGCTGATAATAATTTATGCGGCTCGGATCTTTCCGGGTGTGTGGGGGGGTAGGTGGGGCGAGGAATGGAACCAATAATGGCAGGCAAGATAGAGGCCAAGAGGGAGACGTCTGATTGTGACCTCCAATTTCTTTTTATTTATTTATTTATTTTTGGCTGCGTTGCGTCTTTCCTGCTGCCTGGGCTTTCTCTAGTTGCCACGATCAGGGGCTACTCTTCCTTGCGGAGTGCGGGCTTCTCATTGCAGTGGCTTCTCTTGTTGCCCAGCCCCGGCTCTAGGCAGGCGGGCTTCAGTAGTAGTGGCACAAGGTCTAAGTAGTTGTGGCTACAGGCTCTAGAACGCAGGCTCAGTAGTTGTGGCTCACGGACTTAGTTGCTCGGACCAGGGCTCAAACCCGTGTCCCCTGCGCTGGCAGGCGGATTCTTAACCACTGCGCCACCAGGGAAGTCCCAACCTCCTATTTCTTTTGAGTTTCAATTTTTCTTTATGTGATCACCGACCTGAATAGTTCCAGTACCTACTCTGATCTTAACCTTCCTCTTGCCTTTCTCTCTTTCTCTCTCTCAACCAGTTCTCCCGGATTCCTGGGTCTCCTGGCTTAGCAGCTGACCACTTCCCTTGTAGGTCCGCCCTTCTTTCCTAGCCCCATCCCCAATTTCAGCCCTCGCCCAGGAGCCCTCTCTGCCTCAGCAGCAGCCGCGAGCGAGGCCAGGCCAGGTGGGGAGGCAGCAGGCCCAGGGGGCGGGGCCTGGCAGCGGCCGCGGGTGGAGGGGCGGGCTCAGCTGGGCGAGGCGGCGCAGGCGCACTGTGTCAGCCGTACCGAACCGCAGCTATGGAGCAGGCGCTTCCCGACCCCGAGCGGCGTTTGCAGCCTGCGACCCTAGAGCCGCTGGGCCACCCTGACGCTGGGCTGGAGTCTGCGGTCGGTGAGGAAGCGGAGGGGGCCCGGGACGAGGGCCCCGGGGACGGCACGGTGAGGAGAAGAGGCGGCAGAGGTCGCCCGGCCTGGGTCGGGGCCTAGCGGGCAAGGCTGGGCTGGTCTAGCCTGGCCGGGGCTGGTGGGCTCGGCCGAGAGGCCCCGCGGTGACTGGGAAGCGGGGTGGAAGGACCGGGCCACAGGTGCAGAGCGGGGGGCAGGCTCAGTGGGAAATGAGGGTTCTGAGTAGGGGGCGAGCGCCGGGCGCTGCAGGACTACGGGAAGGGTGGAGGGGGCTCGGCGAAGGGAGCGGAGGGCTTTCTGTGGGTGCGGCTCGGCGGGCGTGGAGATGGGGCCCGGGAAGCGCCAGGCTGGCGTAGGTGCGGTTTTCAGGGTCGGGGAGCCTGGGAGTTTGGACCTGAAGAGGAACGCTGATGTTTCTGGCATCTTGTAAGGGGGTGTGCGGAGTAGAAGGCTTAACGGGGGCACCGTGGGCAGTGGCAGCGGTGTTTGAGAAGGAAGAGAATGGGGGACTTGCAGAACAAGTCTGGGGCAGTAAGGGTGGTTGGCTTGGTGTCACCATCAGGAGATGGAGCAAAGTGTTAGAGTCATGAAAAAGTACAAGTGAAAAAGATTAAAAAAAAAACCTTCTTGTTTGACTGTAATTTCTTTATTTGGGGTCGGTGCTGTATCTCCCAGTGGAGACGTGACGTGGATATCCCATGTATCTGCTTTGCGAAGCTCCTTTGGTAATTAGTGATTTTCATTTGCTTGAGGAAAGGAGAAAATGCATCATTTTATATTTGTAATTGCTTTCATTCCGAAGTATTTTCATGCATAATGCAGGATGGGTAGACCAGGTTGAACTGAAGCGATTCAGAAACTCAGTGGAATACTTCTTATCAGACCACCCTAATCAGAGTGCATTGCTCGTCCATTTTGCTTCTTTTTTTTCTGAAACAGGTGTTAGTGCTAATGCAAAACTGCCCATCCTTATGATCAATGGATAAAGAAAAGTTAAAGTTGTTTGCTGACTGAAGCTAGAAAGACTTAACTGGCTAGGAACTTCAACATTGGAGTTGAACGTTTTGCCTACTTGGGGGAAATGTCGAGATATATAGGATAGCATGAAGACTTTTATGGGTGAATTTTAACTTTTTCATTTAATTTCTTCCCAAATTCTAGAATTATTTGTGGAGAAGTCAGTATCTCATACGAAATGTGAGAAAAGTGTGTGTATTCTGTAGTACATAAACTTGGCTCTTAAATGATTTGCTTTTTTAATGAAGGTTCCCATCTGTGACTTAGTTTTTCTGTTCTCTTAAAAAGAAAGGAAGGGAGGGAGGGAGGGAGGAAGGAAGGAAGGAACTTTTATCGTGAAGTATACCGTTAATGCAGAGAACGGTCTCACAAAATAATTATCAGTTCCTTTGAAGCCTCCATATATTCTCCTGGGTTACATCCACTCCCTCCACCACAGAAGTAATCTATATTCTGAATTTTGTATTATCAATTCTCTAGATTTTTAAAAACAATCTTATGGTAAGTGTCCCTAAACAATATGTTGTTTAGTTTTACTTGATTTTGAAATTTACATAAGTGGACTAGTTTTACTATGACTTCCTTTCTTTGCTCTATAATGTTTTGGGGATTCATTGAAAATGTAGTTTAGTTCATTTATACTCATGGCTCTATAGTATGCCATTTTATAGATATTATACAGTTGATTTCTCTTTTCTTCTGTTTACAGACACTGGTGTTGTTACAAGATTCTTGCTATTTCTAAAAGTTATTACTACCATGAACTTCTTCCTGCATATTCTTGGCGCAAATGTCTCATATAAACTTAACAGTGGAATTGCTGGATTATAGGGTGGTAGCATAGGATATAGGGTAGTAGGTAGTGCCAAATTGTTTTTTAGAGTGAGTATACCAATTTGTATTCCCATTGGTAGTGCCTCATGCTCTCTGTCCTTATCAACACTTAATATTTTCAGACTTTAAATTATTTGCCAGTCTTGTGGATATGTGTTAAAGCAATTTTAGATTGTTTCAAAAGGTAAGAGTCGTATCTTTTGTTAGCTACATCATGAGTTTAGTTTTGATTATGACGATGAACATTTTGGTAATTTTTTTATGAAAGCCTTTGGATACTTAATAACTAATATGAAGTTGCAACTATAATATAAAATCCATTTATGTTTATTTAAAAGTGATTATAAATATCTCATTAAAAAAACTCCTATGTGTTCAGTTTAAGATATTTGAAAACCCAAATATGCCATCGTACAGTAAAAGTTGTAGTTACACAGTATTACCTGACTCTTCAGTAAATATGTGTTGCAGGAGACCATTCGTTATTGCCCAAACTTAAGAGTTTTCCTCAAACAACTCTGTAATTTATAGAGATAGAAGCCATTTGGACAAATATTTCAGAATCACCAGGAGTTTAAAAACACACATTCACATGTGTGTATGTTGTGCACTGTGTACGTTGTCCCCTCCTCCTAAAAGATTCCCCAGTCTCCTCCTTAGAAGGTCTGCTGGTCCCTCTTCGTATCCCCTCTTCCACTCCAGTCCATCCCCAGTTGAGAAGTATTGCAGTAACCACAGCCAGGCTGCTACTGTTACTGGTAGATAGGAATGTGGTCTGGGCAGACATGTAAGTTACATTTGTTGTTTGTGCTAGGCACAGTAAGGCTCTACTTTTCATTTAATTTTCAGAATTACCCCCAAAAGACATATAAAGATGAGGAAGCAGAGGCTCAGAGAGAAGTGATTTGGCCAAAGTCACAAGCTAGTCACTGGCATGGCTGGGATTTGAGACCAGGTCTGCCTGGCGTTGATATCAGTGCTTTGTTCATTATGGCATGCAGCTTCATTCCAAAAAAAAAAAAAAAAAGTTAAAAATAGTCTTGTAAATTGTAAAATACTGTACTTAAAATTTTTTCCTTTAGTTAAGGTTAAGTTGTTATGTTAAGAAAAAGAGGCCTGAACGAAGTGTTGATTTATCAATCAGTTTTTCACCACAAAGATACCTATGCAGGTAGTGGGCAGAGATGGCAAAAAGCCTCATCAGCCTTACTTTTGACTGCACATTTTGGTTGGAGAGGAAATTGTACCAGTTGCCCTACACCTAGGGGTAGTGGAAACAAGCACTGTCTAAGGGTTGCAAATCTTTTCTGGTTTTAAATGTCACTAATTAAGATTCTTTAAATTCTGTTGTAAACTCTTTTTCTGTATTCTCTTATTTTTCTTTCTGTGAGCCTTCATCCTCTTTCTTTACATTGTCTAATTAGAAGTCTCCTTTCTTTTCATACTTTTTCCTTATAAGGAAGAGTGTATTTTTTTTTAAGTATTGTCAGTTTTATTTAAAGTAGTTTAGAATATGAAAAATGAGAGATGAATTCAGTCTCCAAGAGAGTAGTAATTAGTCCTGGCAGAAGAGAGAGGAAATAGCAAGGGAATGGACGTAAAAATACTTTTTTAGGCTGGAAGATTCCATTGAGTTGGCAGTTAACAGTATTTGCTCAGAGAAGAACCACTGCCTGAGGGATGCATAATGATTTTTGTAGGGAGAGGGGTCTAGGCCTAGCAGTGCTGGTCGCGCCTAAGACTGCTTGAGCAACCGATGCTTGAAAATGTCTATACACAATTAGCATCCTCACAGATTGGCAGCTCAGAGCTGAGTGGAGGAGGCCAGAACTGTGGGGAAGGTTTGAGGCATTTGTGGGTGAAGATAAGCGTTTGTGGGTGAAGATAACATGAAAAAGGAAAAGAAAATGTATAGGCATAGTTACAGAATTTATCAGTTTAGTAGCAGATAATTAAGTCATTCTCAAGAATGTTTTCCTCATTTTCTACCTCAGCGCTCTCAGATTTTTTTTGAAGGCAACTCACAGTACAAAATACATTTTTAGTCATAGTCAGTATACATATACTTATATACATAAGCGTTTCAGGAAACAATACTTAACCATTACTTCATGTAGTGCCCTCTTATATTTCTCTCTTTTTCTTTTTTTAATTAATTAATTATTATTATTATTATTTTTGGCTGCATTGGGTCTTCGTTGCTGTGTGTGGGCTTTCTCAAGTTGTGGCAAGTGGGGGCAACTCTTCGTTGCAGTGCAGTGGCTTCTCTTGTTGCAGAGCATGGGCTCTAGGCACGCGGGCTTCAGTAGTTGTGGCGCATGGGCTCAGTAGTTGTGGCTTGCGTGCTCTAGAACACAGGCTCAGTATTTGTGGCACATGGGCTTAGTTGCTCCGCGGCATATGGGATCTTCCCGGACCCGGGCTCGAACCCGTGTCTCTTGCATTGGCAGGCGGATTCTCAACCACTGCGCCACCAGGGAAGTCCCTTCAGTTTGGGTTTGCCTGATGTTTTCTCATGATTAAATTCAGGTTATGCTTCTTTGGCAGAAATTGCCACTAAAGTGATGCTGTGTTCTTCTAATTGCTTCTTACCAGTTTGCACACGATTAGATTTGGTCACTTTTTCTGCCAGTCTTCTCCAATATAAACTTACTCTTTTTCCCTTTGTAATTAATTTTTTGTGGACATAATTTATTTTCTTCCAGTTTTATTGAGATATAATTGGCATACAGCACTATATATGTTAAGGCATATAGCATAATGATTTGACTTGCAGTATTCATGAAATGAACATCGATCAGCTCATATAGATAGAAAATTTAATAAATAGAAAAGAATTTTTTTTTTCTTGTGATGAGAACTCATATGATTTACTCTCTTAACGACTCTCGTAGGGGCTTCTCTGGTGGTGCAGTGGTTAAGGATCTGCCTGCCAATGCAAGGGACCCGGGTTTGAGCCCTGGTCTGGGAAGATCCCACATGCCGCAGAGTAACTAAGCCCGTGAGCCACAACTACTGAGCCCACCTGCCGCAACTACTGAAGCCCATGCACTCTAGGGACCCGCATGCCGCAACTACTGAGCCTGCGTGCTGCAATTACGGAAGCCCGTGTGCTTAGAGGCTGTGCTCCGCAACAAGAGAAGCCGCTGCTTGCAGCAACTAGAGAAAGCCCACGTGCAGCAAGGAAGACCCAACGCAACCAAAAAAAGAAAACAACCCTCATAAATAACATACAGCAGTGTTAATTATACTTATCATGTTGTATATTCCATCTGTAGTACTTATTTATCTTATAACTGGAAGTTTGTACCTTTTGACTGCTTTCATCCAGTTCTTTTTCCCCCCATACCTCACCTCTGGTACCACAAATCTGATCTCTTTTTGTGGAGACATACTTTGAAACTATGAAAATATCTTGTTCCTCATCAAAATTTCTGTTTATTTGTGTGTTTCATTATGGACTCATGGATTTTATTTTATTTATTAAACTTTATTAAGGTATAGTTTATATACCGTAAAATTCAGTCATTATAAGTATATAAATTCAGTAATTTTTAGTAAATTTGCAGAGTTGCACAACCATCACTGCAACCTAGTTTTAGAACATTTCTGTCATTCCCCCAAATTCCTTCATTCCCCTTTGTAGTTAATCCCCCTTCCCACCCTTAGCCCTAGGCAACCACTGTCTGCTTTCTTTATCAATTTGTCTTTTGGGTATTTCATATAAATGGAATCATACACTCTGTTGTCTTTTGAGTCTGCCTTCTTATAATGTTTTTGAGGTTCATCCATATTATAGCATGTATTAGTCATTTCTTTTTGTTACTGAATAATAGTCGATTGTATAGATACATCACATTTTGTGTATTCACCATTTGATGGAAGTGGGGTTATTTTCAGTTTTTAACTATTATGAATATTACTGCTATGATGAATATTTATTCCTGTGCAAGTCTTTGTGGGGATGTATGTTTACAGTTCTCTTGAGTTAGACTTGTAGGAGCGTAATTGCTGGGTTATATGGTAAGTTTATGTTTACTTTTTAAGAAACTGCCACTATTTTCCAAAGCAGCTGTACCATTTAACATTACCACCAGCAATTATGAGGCTCACATTTCTCCACATCCTTGCCAGCACTTGGCATTGTCTATCTTTCTGATTATGGCCATTCTAGTGGGTGTGAAGTGGCTTTAATTTGCATTTTTCTAATGACTCCTGGTGTTGAGCATCTTCTCATGTGCTTATTGCCATTTGTATGCCTTCTCTGGTGAAATTCTATTCAGATCTTTTGCTTATTTTAAAATTGGGTGGTTTTCCTTTTTACTGAGTTGTATATACGTGTTGTTCAGGTATTCTGGATACAAGTTTTTTCTTTTTTTAATCAGTTAATGAGATTCTTTTCCCCCCAGGCTGTGGCTTTTTTCTTTTTCTTAATGGTGTCTTTACAAGAGCAAAAATTTTTAATTTTGACAAAGTCCAGTATATCAATTTTTTTTCTTTTATAGGTTGTTGTTTTGGTATTGTATCTGAGAACTCCTTGCTTATCCCAAGATCACGATGATTTTCTCCTTTGTTTTCTTCTAGAAATTTCAGTTTTAGCTTTTTTTTGGCCATGCCGAGCAGCTTGCAGGATCTTAGTTCCCCGACCAGGGATTGAACCTGGGCCCTCGACAGCGAAAGTGCAGAGTCCTAACCACTGGACCACCAGGGAATTGCCCAGTTTTAGCTTTTATATCTGAGTATGTAAGCCATTTTGAGTTAATTTCTGTGTACTGTGTGAATAAAGGGTCTACTTTTTTTTTTTTTTTTTTGCCTGTGGCTATTCAGTTGTCCCTGCACTGTATGTTGAAAAGGGTCTCCATTTGCTGTTGACTTGCCTTGGTGTGTTTATTAAAATCAGTTGATCTTAAATGTAAGGGTTTATTTCTGGATTCTCAGTTCTGTTGCATTGACCCATTGATCTCTATGTCTGTCCTGCCAATACCTCACTGTCTTGATTAGTTTAGCTTTTTAATAAATTTTGAATAGTGTAGGTCCTGCAACTTGTTATTTTTCAAAATTGTTTTGGCTATTCTAGGTCCTTTGTATTTCCTTATAAGTTTTAGGAACAGAGTATCAGCTTCTACAAAAAAAACCCCTGCTGGGGTAAAGTATTTTTAAAGGAACAATATGTTAGTATGTTTTATAATATTTCAAGCATGTCCTGTATGCGTGATGCTTCTTTGTCATTTGGACTTTATTATTGTGAAATCTAGGACAAATCTGATCTTTATTCTTTTATAGTGGTCTTGTTTTTTATTTTTCTGCCTTAATCTTCTTAGGATTTTTTTTTAACATCTTTATTGGAGTATAATTGCTTTACAATGTTGTGTTAGTTTCTGCTGTATAACAGAGTAAATCAGCTATACGTATATATATATCCCCATATCCCCTCCCTCTTGCGTCTCCCTCCCACCCTCCCTATCCTTCCCCTCTAGGTGGTCACAAAGCACCAAGCTGATCTCCCTGTGCTATGCAGCTGCTTCCCACTAGCTAGCTATTTTACATTTGGTAGTGTATATATGTCCATGCCACTCTCTCATTTCGTCCCAGCTTACCCTTCCCCCTCCCCATGTCCTCAAGTCCATTCTCTATGTCTGCGTCTTTATTCCTGTCCTGCCCCTAGGTTCTTCAGAACAATTTTTTTTTTTTTTTAGATTCCATATATATGTGTTAGCATATGAAATTTGTTTTTCTCTTTCTGACTTATTTCACTCTGTATGACAGACTCTAGGTTCATCTACCTCACTACAAATAACTCAGTTTTGTTTCTTTTTATGGCCGAGTAATATTCCATTGTATATATGTGCCACATCTTCTTTATCCATTCATCTGTCGATGGACACTTAGGTTGCTTCCATGTCCTGGCTATTGTAAATAAAGCTGCAGTGAACATTCTGGTACATGACTCTTATTTAATTATGGTTTTCTCAGGGTATATGCCCAGTACTAGGATTGCTGGGTCGTGTGGTAGTTCTATTTTTAGTTTTTTTTTTTGTTTTTTGCGGTACGTGGGCCTCTTACTGCTGTGGTGGCCTCTCCCGTTGTGGAGCACAGGCTCCAGACGCGCAGGCTCAGTGGCCATGGCTCACGGGCCCAGCCGCTCCGCGGCATGTGGGATCTTCCCGGACCGGGGCACAAACCCGTGTCCCCTGCATCGGCAGGCGGACTCTCAACCACTGCGCCACCAGGGAAGCCCATATTTTTAGTTTTTTAAAGAAGCTTCATACTGTTCTCCATAGTGGCTGTATCAATTTACATTCCCACCAACAGTGCTAGAGGGTTCCCTTTTCTCCACACCCTCTCCAGCATTTATTTTTGTAGATTTTTTGATGATAGCCATTCTGACCGGTGTGAGATGATACCTCATTGTAGTTTTGATTTTGCATTTCTCCAGTGGTTAGTGATGTTGAGCATCCTTTCATGTGTTTGTTGGCAATCTGTATATCTTCTTTGGAGAAATATCTGTTTAGGTCTTCTGCCCATTTTTGGATTGGGTTGTTTTTTTTTTTTGATATTGAGCTGCATGAGCTGCTTGTAAATTTTGGAGATTAATCCTTTGTCAGTTGCTTTGTTTGCAAATATTTTCTCCCATTCTGCGGGTTGTCTTTTTGTCTTGTTTATGGTTTCCTTTGCTGTGCAAAAGCTTTTAAGTTTCATTAGGTCCCATTTGTTTATTTTTGTTTTTATTTCCATTTCTCTAGGAGGTGGGTCAAAAAGTATCTTGCTGTGATTTATGTCAGAGTGTTCTGCCTATTTTTTCCTCTAAGAGTTTTATAGTGTCTGGCCTTATATTTAGGTCTTTAATCCATTTGAAGTTTATTTTTGTGTATGGTGTTAGGGAGTGTTCTAATTTCATTCTTTTACATGTAGCTGTCCAGTTTTCCCAGCACCACTTACTGAAGAGGCTGTCTTTTCTCCATTGTATATTCTTGCCTCCTTTATGAAAAATAAAGTGACCATATGTGCGTGGGTTTATCTCTGGGCTTTCTATCTTGTTCCATTGATCTACATTTCTGTTTTTCTGCCAGTACCATACTGTCTCGATTACTGTAGTTTTGTAGTATAGTCTGAAGTCTGGGAGCCTGATTCCTCCAGCTCTGTTTTTCTTTCTCAAGATTGCTTTGGCTATTTGGGGTCTTTTGTGTTTCCATACAAATTGTGAAATTTTTTGATTTTAGTTCTGTGAAAAATGCCATTGGTAGTTTGATAGGGGTTGCATTGAATCTGTAGATTGCTTTGGGTAGTATAGTCATTTTCACAATATTGATTCTTCCAATCCAAGAACATGGTATATCTCTCCATCTGTTTGTGTCATCTTTAATTTCTTTCATCAGTGTCTTATCATTTTCTGCATACAGGTCTTTTGTCTCCTTAGGTAGTTTTATTCCTAGGTATTTTATTCTTTTTGTTGCAGTGATAAATGGGAGTGTTTCCTTAATTTCTCTTTCAGATTTTTCATCATTAGTGTATAGGAATGCAAGAGATTTCTGTGCATTAATTTTGTATCCTGCTACTTTACCAGATTCATTGATTAGCTCTAGTAGTTTTCTGGTAGCATCTTTAGGATTCTCTGTGTATGGTATCCTGTCATCTGCAAACAGTGACAGTTTTACTTCTTCTTTTCTGATTTGGATTCCTTTTATTTCTTTTTCTTCTCTGATTGCTGTGGCTAAAACTTCCAAAACTATGTTGAATAATAGTGGTGAGAGTGGGCAACCTTGTCTTTTTCCTGATCTTAGAGGAAATGCTTTCAGTTTTTCACCATTGAGAACGATGTTTGCTGTGGGTTTGTCATATATGGCCTTTATTATGTTGAGGGAGGTTCCCTCTCTGCCTACTTTCTGGAGGGTTTTTATCATAAGTGGGTATTGAATTTTGTTGACAGCTTTTTCTGCATCTATTGGAATGATCTAGGATTTTTTTCTGTATGCTGAAGATATTTAATTTTCTAAATCATTATATGTGGACCACATGCCTTTCAGTTTGGAGCTGTAGAAAAAATTTTTTCAATCCAGAAAGGATTTTTGTTGGTTTCCTTTTTAGTTATACAGATTATTATCTCTGTTCTGTTTCTTCTGATTTCTTCTTCAAGAACTTCTATTATTTAAGCATTCGTTCTTAGTTTTCCTTTTTTTAAAATCATCTTTCATCATTTTCACTTTTTGTGGGTCTTTTCTTCATTACCATTTTGGGAGAGCTTACCATCTTACTGTTTTGATTCTTTTGCAGTGTCAGTTTTACAGCCTAGAATTCTATTTTATTTTTTGCTATTTATTTTTCTTTCTTTGCATTCTTATTCTTCTGAGTTAGCTCCATGCTCATCTCCATCTGCCTGTTTTTTGGACTGTTTTAATTTTATCTTTTCCCCATAATTTGTAGTATAACAGTGAATGTGATAGATTTTCTTTCTTGTGTGATTTAAAGAAGATTAACTAAATGAGTGCTATAGATACACCAACTCTTTTCATCTACAGTCCTGAAAGTTGTTATATTAAGGTTGTCATTTGTCTTCATTTTGTCTTTAATCCTAAAGGACGCCACAGATGAACATTAGCTACTAGATTGTGAGAATTCCTCAGGCAAGCAGTGAACCACTGAACTCAGGCACCTTTTCTCAGTTATCTTCCCATTCCTAAGGACTGTCATTGTATTGATAGATACTCAGTAAATATTCAGATATTGAATTAATAATTTCTTATTGTTCCTTTTATCACTGTTATCTGTTTTATGCTTGCTTGTACTATTTCACTGTTTGCAACATTTTTAAAACCTAAAATAGATTATATTCATTTTTACTCACTGAATTGAAAATAAAGAATTTCATCAGCCTTTTAAATATGTCCATCTTCTATATTTATTTGGTCTTAAGTTAGGTAGAAAGTAGTGATTCACATATCAAGCATCTACATTTGGGATGTTATTCCTTTGAATGTAAGTGTAGGATGTGAGTGTAGCATCACTCTTTAGTGATGTTCTTTAATGAGAAGTCCACTTTTAATACATCTAAAATGTCATGTCTCACTAGCACACATTATAAATCAACTATACTTCAATTAAAAAAAATAATATATTATGTCTCTCTTTAAAACACACTCCTGGTCCCATCTTCCAGTTACCAAGTTTATCCATTTCTCAATATTTTGAATGTGTCCTTTTAACAATTATGGTATTAGTTGTGTTATTCTTGGCATTGTTTGTACTTTAGTATGACAGGATAAGCAATTTTATATCATCTCCCAAACCGTGCTGGTATTTTTGTATGCCAGTCTTTAGTTTTTATGATAGTTGATTTTATTCTTTTATTTTTTCCTTCTGTGTAATTGGATGGCAAAATGGGGTAAATTTATGACTCACATGCATTATATTTTTGGCTGGGAAATAATTTGCTTTATCAGTTATGTGCTTCCAGAATTCAGAGAATTTTTCACTGGAGTATGTGATGGTAAATCAGTGCTTGGCTGTGGGCCCAAATTTTTTATATGTATAATCTCAACCAGTGAGGGCTTCATAACCCTGACGTTGAGTGGTTTGTGCTTATGTAATTTTTTGAGCTTTCTTTTAATTGAATGATTTTCTCCTGTCTTATTTTCTCTTTTAGTACATAAACATAAAACTTATATTTTATAAAAGTGTCTTGTTTGACAGCAGAGGGGTTTTTGTTTTCGTTTTTGTTCTGTTTTGGGTTGGCTCTTCTCTGTCCTAATTTTAGCATTTTTACCTCCTCCATTTTTCTTTAACATTTTTGGCGGTACGTCCTAAGTGTGTCATCTTTATTCATCACTGATTTAATTTTGTGTACTGTCACATAGCTTATTTTCTCTTCATAGTACACAGGTTTAATTTTCTGTATAGAGTATCATCATGGGTTTTACTGCATGCATCTTTTTCTTTAAACTTTTGGTGTATCCATCTTTTTACTTATATCTCTTCTTCACAGACTAACTCCAGTTATAATATAGTACAGAGTTTTTAATGAAAACCAACTGAACTTTAAAAGTGAGCAAGGGAGAAAAAAAACCAAAGCATAGCAGTTATCGCATGGTCTCACTGTGTCTTTCTTGTTTAATTTGGAGTTACTTTGGATATATTCAAGACCCTTCTTCAGTGGCACACTTCCTACAGAAAGAGCCTGTGAACCACCTGTGATGTCTTTGTCATTTTCTTCGGTGCTTTGATACAGACCTTGGGATGATCTAGCAGAAAAGAAAGAAGTCTCCTGTTCTTAAAACCTGCTGTCTCAGATAAACAAGGTCCTACTGTATATAGCACAGGGAACTGTATTCATTTTTCTCTAATAAACCATAGTGGAAAAGAGTATGAAAAAGAATATATATATAACAACTGAATCACTTTGCTGTACACCAGAAACTAAAACAAGTTTGTGAATCAACTATACTTCAATAAAAAAATGAATAAATAAATAAAAGCAATATTTAAGAAAAAAATAGGAAAACCTGCTTTCTCACAGTGGAGCCTGTTAATCACTGCCAAGAAGTTTAGGCAGGGACTTCCCTGGTGGTGCAGTGGTTAAGAATCCACCTGCCAATGCAGGGGACACGGGTTCGAGCCCTGGTCCAGGAAGCTCCCACATGCCATGGAGCAACTAAGCCTGTGCGCCCCAACTACTGAGCCTGCGGTCTAGAGTCTGTGATCCACAACTGCTGAGCCTGTATGCTACAACTGCTGAAGCCCGCGCACCTAGAGCCCATGCTTCGCAACAAAGAGAAGCCACCTCAGTGAGAAGCCTGCGCACTGCAACGAAGAGTAGCGCCTGCTCGCTGCAACTAGAGAAAGCCTGCACGCAGCAATGAAGACCCAATACAGCCAAAAATAAATTAAAAAAAAAAAAAGTTTAGGCAAATTTATGGTTAAATATGTGACGACTCCTGCTTTTTTTTTTAACCTGCCTGCTAAAAATCTCACATTTTGCCATATATGTAGTATTTTATATTTGAGATAGAGATTTGACTTTGGTAAAATAAAAAGATTAGATATCAGGGACTTCCCTGGTGGTCCAGTGGTAAAGAGTCTGCCTTCCAGTACCGGGGACGCAGGGCAACTAAGCCTGTGCGCCACAACTGCTGAGCTTGCACGCCTCAACTTAGCCTGCATGCTGCAAACTACAGAGCCCACGTGCTCTGGAGCCCACGCGACAACGAGAGAGCAAAACTAGAGAGAAGCCTGTGCATCGCAAGGAAGAGCCCATGCACCTCAAGGAAGGGCCCGCACGCCACAATGAGCACCTCAACAAAAGATCCCACATGGCTCAATGAAGACCTGACGCAGCCAAATAAATAAATAAATATTTAAAAAAGATTAGATATCAGTATTGAGCATCATTTGTCTTTGTGTATAGTGTTTTTAGATTTTTTTCATGTGTATTTCTATGTAGGTTTATTCTTGGTTACTGTGTGAAATGTCTACATTTTATCTTAATTTTTTTTCTTATAATCTTGCCTACATTTTAATAATTAATATGGCACTTGTTAAAATAGCTTCTGGAAAAGTTTAATGTGCTACAATATGCTGATAAAAAGAGGCATGGCATTTGCTGATATCATTTAGCAACCCCTAGCAACTTAAGAGATACAAAAAAGTAGCCCAAAATATGTACTAATAATGGATTTTATTAAAATAGCTAGGGTGTTTTCAATATAATTTTAAAGGTTTTTTGTTGTTCTTCCATTGTTTTTATTCAGATGATGGAAAATAATTTTTGGTTGAAGAAGATAGAAATTAGTGTTTCAGAAGCAGAAAAGCGAACTGGGAGGAATGCCATGAACATGCAAGAAACATATACTGCTTACCTCATTGAAACAAGGTGAGTGATGAGAATTAGGCCTAGGTTTAGATAGAAAAAGCTTTGGTAGCTATTGATGCAAATTCTGTTGTATAATGGAATTGTTTACAGGTCATTGTCTTTTTAGGGATTTTTGCTGTTTTACTTTTTAACAGGTTAACAGGTGTGTCTTTTACTCTGGTACTCTTAGTAGCTAAGTTCTAATGTACTTGTTTTGGAGGGAGAGGGAAGGTTATTGGAATACTTTTGGGATCTGGAATGTTACTTGACACATGCTTTAGTGGAGTTCTTGTTGTTAGATACAACCCTTTTGTGATTTGGGGAAAAGATACCAGGTTCTCAGAGGTGTATGAAGTATTAAGCGGACTTAAGTAAGTGGAGATGGTTAACAAAGAAGTCTAGGAGGAGAGAATACAGTCTAAGTCAGTTTAGGAGAGTTGGGAGTTACAGAGAAATTAAAATCCCCCCTTTGCCCCTGCCAGCTGTGTAGCATGCAGGACCTTAGTTCCCTGACCAGGGATGGAACCCATGACCCCTGCAGTGGAAGCATGGAGTCCTAACCACTGGACTCCCAAGGAATTCCCCATTTTTAATCTTTTTTTTTTTTTTGGCGAGAAGTTAAAGTCAGTTAAAAATTGATTGAGACTGGAGCTTTAGACCTTGGGGTAAAATTGAAAAGATAAAATAAATCATGGTGTAATTGAAAAAAAAAAAAAGGAAGAAGATAAAGTAGCTCATGGTGTAATCACAACTCACCAGAAAAGTCTTACCTCATAAGGAAGAAGTTAAAGGAATTAGATTGTTTTGTCTAGAGCAAAGCAAGGGAAGACTCAATTTATTTTGCCAATTATAAACAGTTTATGTAAAGACTATACTGACAAGGTCTTTTCTCTCTGTGGACTGAGCAGAAATACTTTCAATTAAAGCAAGTAGAGGGGAGTCTTGCCTGGTGGTGCAGTGGTTAAGAATCCACCTGCCGGTGCAGGAGACATGGGTTTGAGCCCTGGTTCGGGAAGATCCCACACGCCACGGAGCGGCTGGACCCATGTGCCATAACTACTGAGCCTGTGCTCTAGAGCCTGTGAGCCACAACTACTGAGCCTGTGTGCCACAACTCCCAAAGCCCGCATGCCTGGAGCTCGTGCTCCACAACAAAGAGAAGCCACCACAATGAGAAGCCTGTGCACCGCGATGAAGAGTAGCCCCCGCTCGCCTCAACTAAAGAAAGCCTGTGTGCAGCAATGAAGACCCAACACAGCCAAAATTAAATAAATAAATAAATCTATTTAAATAAATAAATAAAACAAGTAGAGGGACTTCCCTGGCAGTCCAGTGGTTAAGACTCCCTGCTTCTGGTGCAGGGGACGTGGGTTTGAACCCTGGTCAGGGAACTAAGATCCTGCATGCTGTGTGGCACAGCAGGGAAAAAATAAATAAATAAATAAATAAAACAAGTAGATATGAGAGAACTTTCTGATAACTTCTAAAATAAAACAATAGAACTACCAGACCTAGTTGATAAAGTGTTACAACCATGTTTTAATATGAATACATTAAAAGTTTTTTTTAGTCATTTTCATTGGCTTTACCACACCGTCACCAAACTAGCCTTAGGGCTGAACCCTGTGCCATTTTCAGGGTTTTCTCCAGGTCTGTGGTTCTACCCAAAATGAAAGTTAAAATCATGGTGAAGGTTATTTAGTTTACAAATAATTCTAATAATCCTTTCTTTAACTATAGTCTTCCTTCTTACACACACACATACATACACACACAACAAGCAAAGAAAACAAAACAAGAAAAGAAAAAAAGAATCTTCCAAAAAGAAGAGAAAATTTGTGTACGATAGGAATTTGGGGAAAAGAGCTAAGGTGGGTCTTTTAAAAAATAGGTTGTTTTGGGGCATGCATATATACATGTATGTATCAGAGAGATTTTTTAAGGTAATTAAAAAAAATTATGGTCCCATGAGAGAGTTTTTTTTTTTAAGTTAAATTAGCCACTTTAAAAAATCATACTTTAGGGGACTGCCCTGGTGGTCTAGTGGCTAACACTCTGAGCTCCCAATGCAGGGGGCCCAGGTTTGATCCCTGGTCAGAAACCTAGATCCCACAGTCATGCTGCAACTAAGAGTTTGCATGCCACAACTAAAGATTCTGCATGCCGCAACTAAAGAGCCTGCATGCCACAACTAAGACCCAGTGCAGCCTAAATAAATAAATAAATAAATCATACTTTAGAAATTCGTGGCTCTAGCTTTCTAAGTAAATTCTTAAATTTAAAACTGTAAGGGATATTTTTATTTTATTCTATTTTATTTATTTATTTGGTTGCCCCGGGTCTCTTAGTTGCGGCAGACAGGCTCCTTAGTTGCGGGAAGCAGGCTCCTTAGTTGCGGCTCGTGGGCTTCTTAGTTGTGGCTCGCCAAAAAAAGACATTTTTAGTATGTGCCTATTTCTTCACCCAATTGAACAATGAAATTAGCTGTTGACTAGTTTTACTGCTGGAAGAGACTTGATTTGAATAATCTGGAATGATTTATAGTTTACTCTTGACTGAAATGAATAGAGTATTATAATTTGAAACTTGGAGTTAGAAGTGACCATACACGAGTAATATAGCTAGACTCTGGATAAATATTTAAGTGGATCATCAGTAAATGTGTGGTGCACAAAAGGATTATTGAGTTGACTTTCACAATTGTATTTCATTTATTTTAAAACAGTGGTTCTCAAACTTTAAAATGTATAGGAATCACTTGGAAATTTTGTTAAACTGCAGAGTTTTGAGTGGGGTCCAGGAATTGACACATTTTAAGCAAAATTCCAGGTGTTTTTGAAGCAGATGGACCATGGACCATAGTTTTATCAAGTATAAAGTCTTTACATTTTAAGATAGTTAAATTTATCTGTCTTTTTTCTTTTATGATTTGTGTTTTCCCTCTCTTAAATTCTTGCCTACCCCACATCATGTACATATCCACTTTGAGAAACACTGCTTTTAGATAGATTATTTTGAAAGTACTGTACCCCTAAGGCTAACTTCCCTTCAACAACCACAGAACCCTGGAATTTATTAATTTAATCATGTAGGATTCTTGCTGTAATTCAGTATTATTCAGATAGTCTTGGACAATATGAGTATTATTGAGCCTTGATATTGACTAAAAGTTGAACTTTAACATATAGCTTATCTACCTACTCTTTGGACACAAGTAGAAAGTCCATTTAGCAATTGCCTATAGTGTTACAGTTTAATAGGCTAAGAATGAATGAAGCTAAAGTCATTGATTTTAATTTCTCCAGAGGTTTTTATGCTTTCCTGTTCATAGAGTATGAACCCTTTTAAAATAAAGTATACTGTACATAGTAATAGGTAAGAATTCCTTGTTGTCTTGGGAGGCTATATGATGTCTTCACTTAATTCCTCTAATTTGTAAAGCAGGGCTGATGATCCTATCTACTTTATTGTGAGGGTTAAATTAAATGTTGCATGTAAAACCAATTATGTGCTATTAAGTATTTGTTAAATGATTGGATAAATGGGGTAGTTTTGTGGTCCAAAGAAAGTCTTCCCTATGCTTTTAGGTGGTTTCCAGTTGTTAGACCCTGCCTTTTGTGGCCTTTAAAACAAAACAAAAAACAAAATCAACTTGTAAAAGATCTTCTAACAGCCTTTAAGTGTACTGCTTATAGGCTATATTTATTTGCTTATTAGCAAGATGTGGGTTCTGTTGGTCATGATTTTAAATAATTTGAAACTTGATATTAACCTAAGATATTTTTTCAGCTGAAGTTGAAAATCTGAATTAGAATAGTATTAGTCATAGCTAATGGTTAGGTCAACTCTTTAAAATGAATTATGATTTAATAATCCTATATCTTTGCCATGGGAGCCATTTGTACATTTTGAATTTCATATTATGCTTCCTTTTCTGTTTCCTTTCTATTATGTTTCCTTTTCTAATATATAATGCAATGAATAAATTTAGTGGCAAACTTAATATAAAAATTATTTTTTAATTATAATAAATAATTTTATTTATTATTAAAATGCTTGTGTTGAGCATGACACAGTATATATATCTTCTCAAGACTTTACTTTATTCTAAGACTGATTTAGCCTCTGTGCCTTTATGCCATAATGTACAGATGCACACTTTGGTTATATGCGTGTTTCTTGGAGGGCCTATAAGTTATTTTCAAGCAAACAATTAGAAAATGGGAAGGTTCTGATAATGTTTAGAAGACTAATGTTTTCTAACAGTGATTATGCTAGCAGAAATTGTAAATAGTCAAAATAATTTCAAATATTCTTTATATGATTTTACCCAGCTTTCCCCCAACTTGAACTTTTATATGGATGAGACATGGCGTTGCCTGCAGCTCTTTATATTAAAGATAAGACTAGAATTGGATTTTTACATCCCTTCTCCCCACTGTTTCAGAGTTAACTGACATTTTGCTTTTGTGGGTTTTTTCAGGTACTTGGATGCATCTGATTCATTTATAACGTTGAATCGAGGGTTTTTTTGGTGTCATCGTCTTTGGCATGAATATTATTCCCTCATTGTGGCAGGAGTTGTTCTCATTGTGGCAGTGAAAAATACTTTTTCTTTAATGAAACAGTGGCTAAGCCAGACTTTACTATATTAGAAAGCCAGCTGTTATACATTAACCAAATTATTTTATATTGAGGCTTTTAGAATGTTCCTAATATGACTATTTCTCTTGAGTTCAAATAGGTTTTCTATAATAGAAGAAAGTGGTTAGGAGTGAAAGCTTGGGAATCAGATGGATCTGAGTGCTCTACCCACAGATCTTTGTGATTGTAGGAAGAGCATATACTGTGCAGCTGCTTCCTCATCTGTGAAATGGGGACAGTAATCCCTGCTTCACCAGGTTTGTTGTAGGGATTAAATAATACATGAAAAATTCTCTACTCAGTGTCTGGTTCATTCAGTAAAGGGAGTTATCAGTTTTAAAGGAATGGAGTTATCAGTTTTAAAGGAGGTCGTGTGCATGCATTTGTATTTTTAAAAAACACTAGAAATCTTATTCTGTCTTTTTCAGGTCAGTTGAACATATTGATGGTCAGAGTGTCCTAACAGACTCACTATGGAGGCGGTATAGTGAATTTGAGTTGTTGAGAAACTACCTTTTAGTTTACTATCCGCATATTGTTGTGCCACCTTTACCAGAAAAAAGGGTAAGAAGTGAAATGGCAGTATAGTTCAGAAGTATTTAGCATTGAGACTATTCTTCATGGTTGTTTTGTTTATCTAGGCAGAATTTGTTTGGCATAAACTCTCTGCTGACAACATGGACCCGGATTTTGTGGAAAGACGTCGAATTGGTTTAGAAAACTTCCTCTTGAGAGTTGCTTCACATCCCATCCTTTGTAGAGACAAAATCTTCTATTTGTTTTTAACACAGGTATTTTTCTTTTATTTAGTCTTCTAAAAAAATTCATTTGACTTGGGATCTTTTAAATTGTGGAATGCTTATTCTTAAGGATCCTTTTGGAGCAGCTTTGTTAATTTATATGCATTTCGTGGTTTGTTCTGTTTTGAATTTCCAAAGTAAACTACATCATTCTTTTGGCTAATGTTTTTATACTTAAAGATACTAAAGATGGTACTTTTTGGTATCACTTAAATGGTATCAGAATTAGCCTTTAGTTTTTTGAAGCCCAGGTCTATAAAATCTTGAGTCCATCTTTGGTAATCTTTTGGAATCTGGATTGTATGTTTAATTTTGCAGTGAAAGGAATTCTTTTTTAACCTTTCTCTCCCATCTCCCCTGAAAGAAGAACAGAACGATAGATATTTAATTTGGAATATTCCTTACGGGCTATTTTGCTATGATATCTAAAATTAACTTTAATTTTTAGGAAGGTAACTGGAAGGAGACTGTGAATGAAACCGGATTTCAGCTGAAGGTAAGGATAATTGCCTGAAATAATTTGTTACATTCCTTTACAGTTCCTAGTGCCATGCACTTAATGGGTACTTGCTGTTTATTGAATGAGCGAATGTTGGAAATTGGCCTTGCATCTAATATCATTGGTAAAGTTTTTAAAGAAACAATGCAGTGTATTTTTGATTGGTGTAATTTTTGTTAATAGTGAGACTATAATGGGCATATTTATGAGTTTAATTCTATTGGGAAAGAAGATTTTGAAGCAGTAATTTAGATACAGGCTATAGATTTTTCCCACAGTTTAGTCATGTTATACATTGTATATTTTTTTCTTCCCTCTGTCCTTATCACTGCCACTATCGGTGGTGCCCCCAAAATTGCTCACTCTATTAAATAGGAGAGACACTTCTGAAGAATTGATCTTGGGTTTTCCAGTCTTAGCAGACTAGAAGATGAACCATCAGTCATGCTTCTTCTGTCTACTGGGACATGGCCAGTTTTGAGTGGGCATAGGATTCATTTTGTATTAGCATCTGTTAGTAATACAGGCCTAATTAGATTTTGACAGCTTTTCATATTCGTTCATTAGAATTAGTGTCTGGGAATGGAACTGTTATCTAAAAATTAAAGAGCATGTTGGTCATAAGATGGCCACTCTAACTCCAGTCTGCTCTCCCTCTTGTTCCCAAAAGTAATTTAACACTGGTGCTTGCAAATTTTTTAAAGTTTTCATCTCTTGTGTAAACTGAATAGGTAAGAAGAAAAAGTAATATAAATTGATATAATATATAAATTGATAAACAATTCACATGATAATGCAGTAACAAAATTCGGTAGGTCTAGGCAACAAGAACAAAATGTCTTTACAGTAATTTTAAGAACACCCCCTAGAGATTTATGCATTGGTATATAGGTATTTTAATTTTAACATAAAAAGACGAGAAAATTTTTTGTCTGCACAAAAAATATAATCAAGTATCTAATTCTGTCATATTTATAAATTTTAACTTATAAATATATTGTTGGCAGATAACATGAAAAAATTAGTATTTTCTTGGCTATAATTCATTATGGTGCTCAGAGAGAATGCTGGAATTTTGGTTTAGAGATGGTTTGAAATAACTCTAAACTTTAAAAAATTATTTATATTTTGATAGAATTTTCTGAGAACTAGTCCAAGATTTCTTAGGAGCCAGTAATAAAGAAAAGAGCAAACTAAAATATATATTTTTTAGTGATATCTCTTTATATAAAAAAAATTTTAAACATTTTCGTCGTTGATTTAGTCATTAGTTTAGTAACTAGTTATCAGTTGTTTGTCCTTAACTCAGTTTTTGGCCATAACTTGGGTGGCCTTGAGAAAACTCCTAAATTTCTCCATCCATATAGACTATGCTCTTTACAGAGTGCTTTGAATCTTGTGTGTAGGTGCTATTTAAGTGTTTAGATACAATGTTTTGTATTTGGGTAGCCTTACGGTGAAATCTTAGTTTCACTTTCATAAAATCTTTGAAAGGTAATACTCTGTACACAATAATTTGAAAAGTCAGAATTTAAATGAAATGAACCAGACATAAAATGTATGGGGAGAATTCGGAGACCCGTGCAAGGAATTGGGACTTATTTTTAAAGAAGCAGGGTTTTTTAAAAAAATATTTATTTATTTATTTGGTTGTGCTGGGTCTTAGTTGTGGCACATGGGCTCCTTAGTTGTGGCCCGTGGGCTCCTTAGTTGTGTCTCACGGGCTCCTCAGTTGTGGCTCGCCGGCCCCTTAGTTGTGTCATGTGAACTGTTAGTTGTGGCATGCATGTGGGATCTAGTTCCCTGACCAGGGAATAAACTTGTGGCCCCTGCGTTGGGAGCATGGAGTCTTAACCACTGCGGCACCAGGGAAGTGAAATGGGACCTTTTAGGACTACACATACACACCCGTACGTGCATGCATACATACAAACGTATGTGAGGGTGTCCGAGAGATAGAGAGAGAAAGACACACACTTCACTTATCTGGAGGTCATGTATTTGGCAGTTACAACTAACCCAATCACAGTTGAAAGGGGGTATTTAGAACTGACTTCTGAGATGTTCAAATGGATGTAACATAACTTACTATAGTACTTACAGATATACTTTGGTCCTTTCAGATAGTACCCACTTAATTTTTTTTTTTTTTTTTTTTTTTTTTTGCCGAACACGGGCCTCTCACTGCTGTGGCCTCTCCCACTGCGGAGCACAGGCTCCAGACGCGCAGGCTCAGCGGCCATGGCTCACGGGCCCAGCTGCTCCACTGCATGCGGGATCCTCCCAGACCGGGGCACGAACCCATGTCCCCTGCATCGGCAGGCGGACTCTCAACCACTGCGCCACCAGGGAAGCCCCCCACTTAATTTTATTATAGTTATTCAAATAAACTTGGCTATCTGTTTTCTAGGCTACAGCATATTAGAAGAAAATTTAAGAGGTCTAAAAGTGAATACTGCCGGAGACAGGCACACTGTTACGATAGTGAAATTGACAGCTGAGCCTGCTAGTAAAGGATAACAGTGATCTGAGAGTCAGACACTGCAGTATGGAGGCCTCTGGCATGGGGCCAAATCCCCACACACCTATGTAACCCCTAGGGCTTCACTGTGTCACAGGTGGATTCAGTATTAGTTGTTTATAGTGGTTACCTTGAGGCTTCAAGAAAAGGTTGAATTGCTGGCTGAGTACTCATAATTCAGCGTTTCTTTCTTCTTTTTTTTAGCGTGGAACTAGTTTTTTGATTAAAAAAAATTTTTTTTAATTCAGTGTTTCTTAAAATGTGGTCAGTTGGCTTCATGAGTCTCAATTTGCTGGGATTGTTTGTTCAAAATACTGAATCCTAGAGTTCATTCCAGACATATGATTCCCACGAGCCTAAAACTTAAGAACCATTGCTGTAAGATGACAGATAAGAATATTTTTAGGGAAGATAATTTTAGAAGATTATCAAAATTGGTAAAAAAAAAAAAAAAGAAAAAAAAAGTTAGAACCTAAAGCAGTATCTTATCTGAATATCATTAACATTAAATGTTTACTATGTGCTTAAGCACTGTACTCTAATACATGGTCATGTTTTTTTGCTGACAGTTGCCTCAGTACCTTTGAGGTTAGTTTAATATTATTCCAGTTTTTTAGATGAGGAACTCGAGAAAGTGACTTCATGGTGGTATGATGTTGATTGTTGTCAATTATCGTTTCAATTTGATTGCTGTCTACTTGAACTGGTCTGCCCGACCGTGGAGCACTGTCCAGCAAGAAATCTCCAGCACACAACTTCACAAACCACTTTTGACATGTTCGATTAGTCACAGCACCTTCTCCATACACTGCACAAAACTTTCTGTGCGTTTCAGTTGCGTTTTTACCTTTCTTGAAATAATAAAGCATAATATGCCGAAAATGCTTTTTTTCTTCCATCTTCAGTATTAAAATTGCTACACAAAAATTCACCAATTTTGTTAAGTCTTTTTTTAAATGCTTGCTGATATGACAGCCGTCGCATACAGTCTAACAAAATTGTTTCGAATGAAGTTAAAGACAGCTAAGTGCTACTAGAGCCATCTTACGGAAAAGACCGAAGAAAACTTTTGGCCCACCCAGTACTTTATTATTTATTTATTTATTTTAAAAAATCATATGGTATTTGTCTGTTTTCAGTTCCCTCTTTTAAAAAAAATTAATTAATTTTATTTTTGGCTGCGTTGGGTCTTTGTTGCTGTGCGCAGGCTTTCTCTAATTGCGGCAAGCAGGGGCTACTCTTCGTTGCAGTGTGAGGGCTTCTCATTGTGGTGGCTTCTCTTTGTTGCACAGAATGGGCTCTAGGCATGCAGGCTTCAGTAGTTGTGGCTCGCGGGCTCAGTAGTTGTCGCTCGTCGGGCTCTAGAGCACAGGCTCAGTAGTTGTGGCTTACGGGCTTAGTTGCTCCGTGGCATGTGGGATCTTCCCAGAGCAGGGCTCGAACCCATGTCTCCTGCATTGGCAGGCGGATTCTTAATCACTGTGCCACCAGGGAAGTCCTCCACCCAATACTTTAGTTTAAAGTAATATCATTTTAACTCAATTCTCTCAGTAAGTTACTTACATGAAAGTAAGTGTCATCCGTATGCCCAAACCTTAAATGATTTTAGGCTGACTCAGAAGAATCCAGAACCCTGTCTGTTGCTTGGAGCAGGGACTGCCAGAGAGATCTGGGCCTTTAGGATCTCTGCTAATCCTGGAGATTCCAAATGCTGGGTGCCTACAGACTGTCAGGTACCCTTCTAGGTGCTGTGGATACAACAGCGAATATGCTGGAAACATTCATTATCCCCATGTTCTTATGGAGTTTGTATTGTAAGTAGTTGGAGACTTTAAGTTAACATTTATTTAAGATACTTTGAAAGTTATAGGTGATATAAAGTGAAACATTACTGTGAGAGATTATGACAGCAGGGATTTTTTTCTAGGGGTTATTTTGAGATAGGTGACAATAAAATTTATTGTTCAAATGGGGACACTTTTGAGAATAAAAAGGGGGTCTGCTAATAATTAGATTAGGGACAACAGGTGTAAGCCAGGACTGTCCTGGGCAAACTGCATCACATGGTTGAAGAGAGAACATTTGCGCTGAGACCTGAATAGTGAGGAACCTGCAGTGGAGTCAATCTAGCGGGTAAAGGAAGAATGTTAGAGAGAGGGCAAGCTGGTAATGGTTTACTAGGCAAGGTTTGGGGGAAGAACCTGAAAATGAAATAAAGGAAAGACAAGGTCTAGGACAAGGAAAGTAAAGTATGTAATAGTAATTGGAAAGGGAAGGAGAGGTGGGGATTAAAGAACATGGGAAAGGAAGTTAAGTTGGGGCTGTAGAATAGTCGGGGTTATTTTTTTCATTCAGCCAATACTTATCGCATGTTTTTCTTGTGCCAGGCATTGGGAGGCATTGGGGTTACAGGAATGAACAAAGAAGATTAAAGTATTGCCGCGGCAGCCATTGTGCAACTCTAGGAGCCCCATTCACATTGTGCTTTTCTTGTGGCTCTTATATTCTAGTGGACAGCTAGGAAACAAGAAAACAACTCAGCGGATTTCAGATAGTGCTGTATTAAAGGAGATAAAGTAGGGTGGTATGAAACAATTATATAAGGGCTTCTTTAGATATTTAGTGAGGAACCTGATAAGATGGATGAATGGTAACCGTCAGATTTGGAACAGCCTAGGTAGGTGTTTAGAGATCTAGCTTTGGGGAGAAGTTTCTGATTTGATGACATTTTAAGCAATTTCTCTTATTATGGAATCTTGTGAAATGATGAGCAGGTTGAGTGGGGTGTTATGATGGACTGACTTGACAGAATGCTTGGTAAGCAAAGGTTAGGATGGTGATGGTTTACATTTTATATGCCTTCTATAGTGGTAAGATGGTAATATTAAAAGTAAAAAATAAATTAATTGGTAGTATTAAGTATGAGATTCAGAAAAAGATACACATGAAAATTTTCTTTTTTACTGATGGTTTTTATGTAATTTCATCCTTATTTAAAGAATCTCATTTGCATGTGACTATAAAGTCATTAACACGTTGATGTTTAGTGATTTGAATTCACTTAAAGAACATAAGGGAGTAATATTATATGCCTTAAATTCATAGTTGCTTTAATTGTAAGGACTTTCACATGCATTAGCTCCTTTGCCCTTGAGGTGTAAGAAAGGTCAAGAATTGATAAAATACCCATTTTAGAAATAAGAGAATCCCCTGAATTCAATGACAAATTGAGCTTTAGATATTCTTGATAGCTGTTTGAATTGCTTTTGGTCTGAAGGTTTAGGAGGCTGGGTTTATGGAGTGGTGTATTTGTTGCGTTTGTTTTTATTTCTTCAGCCATGTAATCTGGGGAGCCCTAGTAGTTTTGCTTTTGTTTGTTTATTATTTTGGGAGTATTTGTAATTAGGGCTTATAAGTTGGAATAATATAAAATATTCAAGCTGATTGGGATTTTCAAAACCAAACCACATCATGAAATTGATTACTGATTGAGCTACCTTTTATGAACCGTATCATTTTTGTGCCTTGGTCAGAAAAAATATATATATATATATTTATTTATTTATAATTTTTTTATTTTAATGAGAACATATGATAAGAGGAGAGGATTTGGCTATATTAAGTATAAATTTATACAATGAAATTATTATTTCATGTTGATCCTTCTGTCTCTCCTTTGAAATAAGTTAGGGTAGAAATAAGTAAAGGTAGTTAAATAGTTGTGTTGAAATATCTAGAAATAAGTAAAGGTAGTTAAAAAGTTGTAACATTTCCTGCCAGCTAGAAAGGAATTAATTTGATGTCATCTAGCTTGGTTTTTTTTGGCCGCACCTCAAGTATGTGGGATCTTAGTTCCCTGACCAGGGATCAAACCTGTACCACCAGGGAAGTCCTCATCTAGCTAGTTTTAATTTAGTACAGGCATTTCCATATTTCTTTATTTTCTAAAATACTGATTATGAAAATGAGAAAAACCAATGTACATTTGGTTTACATTCCATCTGAGAACGACTCTCAGTAATGCACAGGCTTCAAAGCAGTAGTTTTATTTAGTTTATATATATAGATCATTGTTTTTCTTGATTTAGAGAAAAAGTAAACTACTTTTTTTCACATGAGACCTATTTTGTTATAATAATGCAGAGGTATATGGTTGCTAGTGTATTGGTGTTTACAGTTGTTTTACTTTGGTATTACTGAATGCCATGTGTTCAGTTTAATTTATAAATATTTTTGTAGTGTTTTAAAAAATAACTACTAAGCTGTTTTTTGGGGTATGTTTAATGTGTTTGACACAAATGATACGAAGAAAACTGTACTTGAGCATCTTAATTCTAAAGGGAAAATAAAACTGTTTGGATTTAAACCCTGAAATGTAATTGTATTAAGTGAATAAATTATTTTTTCCAGGCAGACTCCAGGTTAAAAGCGCTTAATGCAACATTCAGAGTGAAAAACCCAGACAAGTAAGGTTTTGTTTTAATAACAGTTACAATGTTGTTTTGAATGGTGCCTATCAATCTATTTAATTTTTCATTTCTGAATGTATGCACTTTATTTGCTAAATATTTTAAATAGTAATTCACGTTAGTGAAATCCTTTTACAGTCTAAAACTGATTTTGAAATTTGGTAATTTAATTGGGATTAAGGTTGTAAGTAACTGAAGTTTTAGAAAATTAAACCACTGCTTTTTCCTAGAAGGATTTATTGAGTGTTGCTTAAGGTATCAGAAAAATGAGAAAAATAATTTTAATTTCATATAAAATAGTTTTTCTTATTAGACTTTGCTTGTCAGATATGTACAAAACTCAAGATAATATATTATTTATTTTAATAATAAACTATCTACTTTGAATAGCAAAAAAACTTGATAGTTGCATACTAGTATAATAATTTCGTGGAGATGTATTTATATGACAGTTACCTGACTTCATCAGTGTCACTTTGGTGTTTGTGAGAGCATTTCTGTATTAAAGAAAACTGGTGTATTCAGAAATAACTTTCCTTAGGGTGGGATCTAGGTATTTAAGATTTGGTTTTGTTCATTCTCTGAATTTGGTGGATAATTCAGGCTCTTCATTATATGGACCTTTACCTGAAGCTTGCTTCAGCTATACTTTCCAGGTAGAAATGTGCTTAGGTAGATGAGGCTTTTCCATATTTGGTGACCAAGTTTATGAGGTCTGTTAGAATTTCTCTAGTCAGGCCTTCAGCGTTAACTTCTACATAGTGTAAATTCTTAGCAGACAAAGGCCAAGTTTGCATAGTCTGATAGCCTATTGTGCTGGACTTTATAAACCATAACACATTAACATTGTGCCTCTGGTTTTTATTATACATTTTGAATATAAAATATAAATAAATATTTTAAAGTTTGGTAATTAAGAAATAGTGATGGTAACCATTGAGGTTTTTATTTTATTTTTTTAATAGACTTTATTTCTTAGAGTAGTTTTAGGTTCCTAGCAAAATTAAGTGGAAAGTACAGAGCTCCCAGGTACCCTCTGCCCCTACACTTACACAGCTGCCCCTAGAGATACAGAGCCGCCCCCATTATCCCTTACCAAAGTGGTACATTTGTTATGATTGACGAACCTACATTGACTCATTGTTACCCTCTCGAAGTCCATAGTTTACATTAGGGTTTACTCTTGGTGTTATATGTTCTATGGGTTTTGACTAATGTATAATGACATGTATGTGTCATTACAGTATCATAAAAAGTATTTTCACTGCCCTAAAAATCCTCTTTGCTCTGCCTATTTATCCTTCCCTCCCCATAGCCCTGGCAACCACTGATCTTTTTACTGTTCCCATAGTTTTGCCTTTTCCAGAATGTTGTATCATACAATACGGAGCATTCTCAGAAAGGCTTTTGCTTTGTAATATGCATTTAAGGTTCCACTGCAGTTTTTATAAGGGCTATAATGACATCCATGGTATATGAGATGTTCTCTAGGTTAAGAACTAAATTATGTCACCCTCCAAAAAAAGCTTTGGAAAACCTAAGCAGCAAAGTTTATGACATTGGTGAATGTACATTCATTGGAGGAGCATGTAGATGAGACAGTTTTTAAATTAATATTTAATATTATTGTTTTGTCAGTTGAATGTTTTTTAATTTAATGAAAAATATTTTGTCAACTGAATGTCTTCCCTTTTCTGACCTACCAGCTTTTCTAGATTGCTAAATTTTGTTTAATATTCTACATTATATATAGAATTTTAAATGTGATATGACCAATAACATAAACAAGGTAATTTTTTGCTCCTAAGTTCTTGTTCAAGTATATAATTAATGTATAATTGGTAATAGAATTTGTTTGCCTTAAGTTTTAGATAAGAGAATTATCTATATCAGTCATTGTTGTAACAGATTTTTAATATACAGAATCCCTGTTCTAGGTCTGTCTGGCCCAATAGACTAATTATTATTCATACCATTACTGAAATAGTTTATATCACTAAAATACTGTAATTCCATTCTTTCTTAAAATGTAGAAAACCAGAAAGATTGTTTCAGAGGTTTCAAAGATACCTCTTCATGCATGTTTATTTTTGTTCAAACTAGACTGTTAAAAGCAGTGAGGAGGAGGACCTTGAGTCTCTACTTTTTGTGGCAGTACTTGGCTAATATTTAGGAGGTAGACTGAGTGAGTGGTAGAATGTATGGGATGAAAGAGAGGAGAAGGAAATACAGGTGGCACCTAGGTTTCATTGTTTAAACTGCTAGGGAATAGAGGAGAGAGATTTGATGGGATAGGGGAAGATAAGTTGAGCTTTGGATATGTAAACAGGTACAAATGTCTGCTAGTTAGTTGGCTTCACAGATATGGCTTTTAGGAGAGATTTGGGCTGGAGTTATATATTTGGAGTTCAGCAGCATGTAGATCATAATTGTGAAGCTTTGTGAATAAGTCACACAGAGTGTGTAGATTGCAAGATTGGTTGTAAAATGGTTGAGGACCTAGGGCTGAATCCTAAAGAAGCCAGTGCTTGAAGGGCGTTTTCCAAAGTGTAATCTGAGGATTGCCAGCATCTGAATCCTGTGAATGCGTTTGTTATAAATTCAGATTCCTGAATTTATTCCTGTGTACAGTTGTGGTGGTTACTCATGCCCTCTTTTACTGAGAGGCCCTCAGTAGTGCTCTTAGCAAACACTTCAGGAGTCCTTTGCACACTAAAGTTGGCGGTATAAGAGATGAGTGAAGGGAGTGAGTCCTGCAAAGGAGACTTTAGGAATGACCAGAGAGTAAAAGGAAAATCATGAGAAATTAACACTGATGTCAGGGAAACAAATTTTTGAGGAGGGTGAGGTCAGGTGTTACATTGCTGGAAGAACGGTGGTAATAGAAGTTTCAGGTCTTATGGAGAACGGCAGACATCAGATTATAGAAACAAAGATTACTGAGCAGCATGAAGATTGTTAGAGGCAATGAGTTTATGGTTGCACCATAAGATTTTCTTAGCACCATAAATTTTTTCCTGTTTTTTTGTTTTCAAACTAACAAATATTATCTCTATCTCAGTTCCACAGTGTAAATTGTAAAGTCTTTTCTTGGCTTTAAAAATATCTAGAGAAAATATGGTTATTTTGTTTTAGAACTTTCTGAGTTTGCATCGGTATGTAAATGTTTAAGGCTAGCAAATAGTTAAATAGAATCAGTTTTATTATTCTCAGGAACTGCTATTTTGTCTTTCAGTTTTTGACTTTTCATGAGAAAAATGATGTTTTGTTTCCTGTTTCAGGAGATTTACAGAACTAAAACACTACAGTGATGAACTACAGTCTGTCATCTCACATCTTCTTCGAGTCAGAGCTGTAAGTGGTCCCCAAGAACTTTTTGACAGACATTAAAAAGGAAGTGCTTGGGCTTCCCTGGTGGCACAGTGGTTGAGAGTCCGCCTGCCGATGCAGGGGACACGGGTTCGTGCCCCAGTCTGGGAAGATCCCACATGCCGCGGAGCGGCTGGACCCGTGAGCCACGGCCGCTGGGCCTGCGCGTCCGGAGCCTGTGCTCCGCGGCGGGAGATGCCACAGTGGTGAGAGGCCCACGTACCACAAAAAAAAAAAAAAAAGGAAGTGCTTCTCATTTAATCGTTATGTTTTTAAGTAATGGAAGATATTTATGATGAATAACTGATTTTTATATTCAAATTTGGTGTGTTCATCACCTAAATTGCATTTTTTAAAAAAACGTGAAATGTTTTCTGGTGTAAATAACCTGAAGAATTTTAGCCTATAGTTTTCTCTGTAGTCTGTATATGGTTGTTTTGACATCTTATCGAAGGGCCTACCATTTCACTGTTGGAATATAATTAAGTGTGGGATTTTAGATCTACATATAATATCCTATTCTTTCAAGGTTTTTGTTTTTTGTTTTTTTCTTTTTTGTGGTACACGGGCCTCTCACTGTTGTGGCCTCTCCCGTTGCGGAGCACAGGCTCCGGACGCGCAGGCTCAGAGGCCTGTCATTTTCTGTCATCACTGTTGTCTTTATAGCAACAGTGACATTGTATTCTGTACTCATTTGTTAATTATCTCCTCTACTAGTGTATGTGAGCTCCCAAGAGCAGGAGTTTGTTTTCTCACTGTCAAATCCCTAGAATAATGCCTGACTCAGAGTAGGCACCCACTACATATTCACTGAATGGATGAATAAATGGATGTACGTGCTGACAGTTTTATGTTTAAAAAATCTTAAAAAGCAGTAACATAAATTACTTCTTGAATTTAATTATAACCAGCCAGGGAGAACTGGTTAGTAATGTATATTTGACAAGAAATATGACCTTTAAAGAAAAATGACCTTGTCATCAGAGAGCTTACAATACGCAAGTAAGAGAATTCTGGGTATTGATATATTTACCCTAAACTTTATGAAAACAGGCTTCAGAAACTTAATTGACATAAAAGACAGCTTGAGCTCTTCAAAGGAAAGGCAGCACTTGTTCTGTGAGTGAAATTGAAATTCTGACTGTATAAATGAGATAAATGCCAATGGAAAATACAGAATAGCTAAAATCTTGATTGTTCTAAAATTAGGAGAAAGGCTGTTTAGTCATAGACAGTGACATAACAGTTAAAAATGGAAGGTTATAGCCCAACACTGACAGAAGCCTGCGAGCAACACAGAAATCACCACAGTGAGGGCTTTTTTGTAGCATTCAGAGTGTCAGGAGAAGAAGGCTTAGACACTGTTTGATACAGATGATGAATTGTTAACAGACGAAGAGAAAATAGAATTATTTGGCTATCTTTTCTGACAAGGAGAATTCTTTTGAAAGTAGAAAAGGCAAAAAATAAATGACTAACAGGTTAAAGAGTTAATATTTAAGACGTCAAAACAGAACAACCAGAAAGGGCAGGTGGCCTTAGACTGAGAGGAGCTGGATTTAGAACTTGTCTCTGGCATTTACCAGGTCCTTCAGGCAAATCCACTAACCTTTCAGAGTTTGTTTTCTTTGCTGGAAAATGGGAATATCTGCCTGGCACATAGTAGGTACTACATAAATATTTGTTATATGAATGAGTGTGTTATTCATAGAGTTGTGAGACTCAGATGAGATAATCTATGTTTCGTAAACGAAGACAAAAGGAAAATAATGCTAATCTAATATTTATTTACTGTTGTATATCAGCCAAACATATTGTGTTATTCTTAACTAATTCCGATAGTAGCCCTTTGAAGGTAGGTGCTGTAACTGTCCCCATTTTATAGATTAGGAAGCAGAGGCAAATGAATTAAGTAACTTGCCTCATATTATACTATAAATAGATATGATGAAGCCAGAATTCAAACCTTTGTCTGACTCCAGAACCCATGCTCTTAACCACCTACAAATGGTATATTGACAGAGGACGTGAATTCAGGTAGATTGAGGGAGAAGAGAATTGATTTTCATTGAGCCACCTTGCTTATTGCCAGGTACCTTACAAATGTCATCTTCTTTAATCCTCAGTCATATGATGAGGTTCATTTCCACATTTCCAAGAGAATGATATAATACTAAGGCTAAGAGTAGTTTAATAAATTCTCAAAAGTCAAACCCTAAAGTAAGAAGGAGCTGGATCTTTTTTTTTTTTTAATATTTATTTATTTATTTTGGCTGCACTGGGTCTTAGTTGCAGCACTGGTCTTCGTTGCGGCACGTGGAATCTTTTGTTGTGGCATGCCGGCTCTTTGTTGTGGCTCATGGGCTTCTTTCTATGTGTGGTCCCTTGGCATGTGGGATCTTAGTTCCCTGACCTGGGATTGAACCCACGTCCCCTGCATTGGAAGGCATATTCTTAACCACGGGACCACCAGGGAAGTCCCAGGGGCTGGAATTTGAATTCACATTTGTCTTACTCCAAATCCCTTACTTCCTACAACCATATTTGCTGCCTCTCTAGGGGAAATCAAATTTAAAAGGGAGGGAGGAGTGTTTAACTTTGCTAATACTCAAAAAATGTAAATTGAAATTATTGAGGCACTATTTAACATTTAATTTGTAGTCATATATAAAGATGGTAATATCTAGTGTTTGTGAAATATTTGGTGACAGTGGCATTGTGTAAAGTATTACATACAGTTCCTTTGGGAAAGAATTTGGCAGTAGTATCAGGAGTCCTAAATCTCATAATCATTGCCTCCTTAGGAGATAATTCAAAAGAAAAGCTATGTGTCCAGATTTTTCAAATAAGATTATCTAATAGGCTGTCATAAGACTTTGTGTCCTTTTTAACATTTAATCCCCTACTGCTTCAGTGAGGATAGGGAAGACATTCTTACCATAGTTGCAAATGATTCAGAACTGGGGAGGATGATAAGATGAGTCTGTCAAATTTCTTCTGTTGTCATATTATTTGCTAGGTGTCAGTCCTCCCCTGTCAGTTGTCAGATGATCACTTTTCAAAAAGAAAGGCTTGTCAACAGAATTGAAATTGAGTGGCAGTGTAGACTAAATCATTGTGTATAGCCCCCTTTACCTGGCACCATGATTCTTGCTTACCAATGACCACTGAATTAATCTGGTTTCAGGTTTTAATAATTCATGATTTATTTACCTGCCATTTTTGTCTTTACTTTTCTCTAGAAATGATATTTTTTGGTCTATAGTTTATAATTTTTCCTCACTTCATCTTTTCTCTCACTGCCTGATGATCTAGATACTAATCATCTCATGTCTCGGTTGGCTAGAACAATTTGTTTCCATGAGTAGTTCATGCCAGAAACATTGCTGGTCCAGTAACAACTGCTGAGTGGCTCTTTGTTGCCTCATTCACCAATAGAGTAGTTCCTTGTGTGGTTGCTCACCTTTCTGGAGTATGAGAACTCTTGCCTCTTTTTGTCATGTTCTATGGACCAAAGTATTTTCCAGAACTCTAATTATCATGGTAAAAGTTCCTTTTGTATCAGCTGCCAGGAGTGATAAAATTTAAAGAAAAAAAAACCACTTAAATACCGGCGATTCAGAAACTTTCTTTGAACATTTATTTTGTGTATGCATTTTGTATTTAAGTTGTTCTAGTTTTTATTCTTATGTGGTTATTTAACAAGTTCTTTCCCTCTCTTCTATACTTAATATCGTAGGTAGATGATAAAATGCTCAGCTGTCAGGAGAACGTTTGATCTTTAAAAGTATGAGGATCTAGGGATTTCCCTGGCGGTCCAGTGGTTAAGACTCCTCATTTCCACTGCAGGGGGCGGGGTTCGCTCCCTGTTTGGGGAACTAAGATCCTGCATGCCATGCAGCGCGGCCAAAAAAAAAAGGTACGGGGCTTCCCTGGTGGCGCAGTGGTTGAGAGTCCGCCTGCCGATGCAGGGGACGCGGGTTCGTGCCCCGGTCCGGGAAGATCCCACATGCCACGGAGTGGCTGGGCCTGTGAGCCATGGCCGCTGAGCCTGTGCGTCCGGAGCCTGTGCTCTGCAATGGGAGAGGCCACAACAGTGAGAGGCCCGCATACCGCAAAAAAAAAAAAAAAAAGTACGAGGATCTGCAAAAGTTAGTACTCTAGAGTGACATTTTCCATTTTATATTCTTTGGAATGCTATTCCTGTAACATGTTCCCTACTGCAAACCAACTCTCTCTCAATAGTCCTGATTCGTATATAGTGTTAAAGTTCAAAAAAGTCCTGCAGAAAAAAAACCTGTTAAACATTTTAATCTCAGTATTTCCCAAACTTACTTGACAATGGAACCACTTTAAACAACCAACCAACCTTTGACACTCTGTAGGGCTCTCAAAAAATAATTGGGAAATAACATCCCAGAGAAATTAGTTTAGAGGTCTGTGGACAGCCCTGGAAAGTTTCAAGCATAGTAAAGACTATGAACTTTGTCCTGAAATTGGAGTCTAGTACAGGGGTCGGCAAACTTTTTCTGAAGGCCAGATAGTAAATATTTTCAGCTGTTTGGGTCATATGGTCCCTGTTGAAGCTATTCAACCCTGCTATGAAAGCAGCCATAGACAGTGCTAATATGAGTGAGTATGACTGTGTTCCAGTAAGACTACAAAAACAAGCTGCGGACCTGTAGTGTGCTGCCCTCTAGTCTAGCAGGTCAAGGAGAGATGGAAAACATTTTATGATCCTCCTACGCCTGCTCCAGGTTTTTACAATGTGGTTCATTCAGTTTAAGCTGAAGTATTGAAAGGTTTAAGAATTATTGTATGGTTAATGCCTAATTCCTCAAATTACTCATGTTTGAGTAAGGAACTAGAGGGGTTGAATGTAAATTCAGGGTTTACATTTGGAAATTATATACTAGGAATTCTCTTTTAGGGTTTTATGTGGGATTGACTTTTGATCTTCTAGTTCATGTCCATAATACTTTGGGGGAAAGTAAAGGAGATTACTGCATATGGTGTTTTGTTTTGTCTTTTGTAAAATTTGTGTGAATGGCTAGGCAGTACATTATTTTGTTTTTGTAGTTTTTAAAAATATTTATTTCATTTATTTTAATGTTTGGCTGCGTCGGGTCTTAGTTGCAGCACTTGGGCTCATTGTTGTGGCACGTGGGCTTCTCTCTAGTTGTGGCGCGTGGGTTTTTTTTTTTTCTTTCTCTAGTTGTGGTGCGTGGGCTCTGTAGTTTGCGGCATGCAGGCTCTCTAGTTGAGGCACTTGGGCTCAGTAGTTGTGGCGCGTGGGCTTAGTTGCCCCACGGCACATGGGATCTTAGTTTCCCAACCAGGGATAGAACCCACGTCCCCTTCATTGGAACGCAGATTCTTTACCACTGGACCACGAGGGAAGTCTCTAGGCAGTACATATTTTATCTCAGTGACCTAAATTGTAATTCTACTGTTACTGAAATATCTAATGTTAGTTGGTTAGAAGGCATTAACTTGATAAAGTAGCACAGAGGTATATTGCCTGGGAACTTCCCTGGTGGTGCAGGGGTTAAGAATCCTCCTGCCAATTCAGGGGACACAGGTTCAAACCCTGGTCTGGGAAGATCCCGCATGAGCAACTAAGCCTGTGCACCACAACTACTGAGGCTGCGCTCTAGAACCCGCGAGCCATAACTACTGAGCCTACGTGCCCTAGAACCCGGGTGCTGCAACTAATGAAGCACACGTGCCTAGAGCCCATGCTCTACAACAAGAGAAGCCACCGCAATGAGAAACCCGTGCACCACAGCAAAGAGTAGCCCCTGCTCGCCACAACTAGAGAAAGCCCACGTGCAGCAACAAAGACCCAACACAGCCATAAATAATAAATAAATAAATAAATTTATAAAATAAAAGTAATAATAACCTGCTGGTTAAAAATATTAGCACTCTTGGTATAGGAAATTTTAAAACGTTAATTAAAAAAATACAATTATCTCCCATGATGAAACTTTGGGAGATTTAAGCTTCTTTTCCATATTTTTCAAGGTTATTGTGCTAAGCATGTGTGTGTGTGTATATATATATATATATATATATATGTATTTTAAATGAGGATAAAATCTTTTTTTTAAGTAATCTTTATGTAACTTTGACTTCATAGCAATTTCTTTCGACTGTTTATTCCAGAGAGTAGCAGACCGACTGTATGGTGTATATAAAGTACATGGGAATTATGGGCGAGTTTTCAGGTAAGCATTATGCAAACTTTTATAATAAACAACAACTAGCTCTAATTAGCTTTTTGCCTAAGAACTATAATTCTTGAAAATATATGATTCTGGAAAGCAAAAGATTATTTTTTAAATGACGTTCTGTAGTAGCAGTCTTCAGACTTTTCACTGTAAAGCCTTTGTTTAAATAAAAAATAATAAGGGAGTCCAGTATATTGAGCAGATAAAAGATAAACTGCTCTGAAGCAGTGAGCGGTGTCTTTTACTTTCTTGGCAGAATGCCCAAGAAGATTCCTTGGAAATCACTGTCATATAGAGTTAGCGATTTTCTTTTTCTTTTCTTTCTTTGTGTCACTTTATAATTTCTGAAGGCTTTTGCAAGATGGATTTTTCAGTCTTGAGGTAATATTAGTGTAAATTAGAATATTTACTTGTGTAGATAACTTGCATATCTTGGTTATTTTTGAGCTTTTTCTTTTGTGAATTTTTGTGTGTGTTAATTATTTTAGTTGTGACATTTTAGAATTATCCAAATCTTCTTGTAAGAAAAATGTCCTTGCTAATGTTCTAAGTCCTTTTGATTGAATTAATCAAAATAATTCATTTAACATATTTGAATAGGTAAGACATTCATATAGCACAAAATTCAACAGGAACAAAAGCTTATATAGTGAAAAGTCTCTTCCCTCCTGCCTGCCAACCACCCCGGTCTCCTCCTCTGAGGCAACTAATAGCAGTTTCTGAGTTACTTGTGTATCCTTCTAGTAACATGTAGCACCATTAATGTATATATTAACACACAAACAAATTCATTTCTCCCTCCCCCCTTTCTAAAAAAATATTTATTTATTTATTTTTCGGCTGCATCGGGTCTTAGTTGTGGCACACGGGATCTTTCATTGCGGCGTGCGGGCTTCTCTCTCTAGTTGTGGCACGTGGGCTTCTCTCTAGTTGTGGCACGCAGGCTCCAGAGCGTATGGGCTCTGTAGTTGTGGCGCATGGGCTCAGTAGTTGCAGCGGACGGGCTCAGTTGCCCCTTGGTATGTGGGATCTTAGTTCCTTGACCAGGGATCGAGCAGGTGTCCCCTGCATTGCAAGATGGATTCTTAACCACTGGACCACCAGAGAAGTCCCCCCCACCCCCATTTTTTTAAACATGGAAAGGGAGCATGTTTTATACATTGCTATGTTCACTTGTTTTACTTTGCTTTTTTCTTACTTAAAAACAGCTCTCCAATATATATTGTTATCAGTAAATAATTTTTTGGCTGCATTGGATCTTCATTGCTATGTGCGGCCTTTCTCTAGTTGCGGTGAGCCGGCTTCTCACTGCGGTGGTGCGTGAGCTTCTCCCTGTTGTGGTGCATGGGCTTCTCACTGCGGTGGCTTCTCTTGTTGAGGAGCATGGGCTCTAGGTGTGCGGGCTTCAGTAGTTGCAGCACGTGGGCTCAGTAGTTGTGGCTCATGGGCTCTAGAGCGCAGGCACAGTAGTTGTGGCACATGGGCTTAGTTGTTCCGTGGCATTTGGACCAGGGCTCGAACCCGTGTCCCCTGCATTGGCATGTGGATTCTTAACCACCACACCTCCAGCGAAGCCCTTCTGGTGGTTTTTGATATACAGAAATACTCAATTTGTTAAATTCAGTTAACATGTAAGTGGTTAGATTTTCTCCTTTATAAAGTAATAGCCTCTGACTTTTGTGTATATCTTAATAAGGTCTTCCCCACTATGGATTATAAAAAAATAGATTTTTCATTTCTTCTACATTTTTGTGGTTTTATAAATTTTTGATTCATATGAAATTTATTTGAATGTCAGGTGCGAGATATGGCTACATATTTACTTAATTTGAGTAACAGGTTATCTATATGTCTTGGTTGATCAAATGGAAGATGGGACAATATCAGCATTATATGATGTTTTTAATGAAGAGAAGCATATTAATATTGTAAACATGTAGACTCTTCATAACTACGATAGGAGTATATGTCTAAACAGGAATAATGGGAAGAAAGGCAAATTCAAGTCAGCTGCATGAAGAGCGACTTACCTGCTTTTAGATCTATGCGTGAGTCAGCCCTGATTTTAAGAATACTACTCAAACTGGAACTCTAGTTAAGCTTGGGAATATGCTCATATGATAATTAACGTAAATCAGACACTCTCAAAAGTAGTACATTTATTGTAAATAATAAATGGACTTGTGTTAATTTGAGAGGCAAGTGGATGAAAGGTCACTTGGCTGAATCAAATTGTAAAGAAAATTATTTGCATTAATGTCTCATGATAAGTATTATACAGATTCGCCTTTCTGCCAACTCAGTAAATTAACAGAAAGCCATTTTACATCTAAAATATTTCATAAAAAGTGAGCCAAGGAGACCACAGGTGGTTGAAGTAATTTAAGCAGGTAATCAAGAGCCTGAACCAGAGCAATTGCCAGTAGGGACTATTAAGGAGACATAAATGACAAGATTTATCAATTGATTCTTTCAGTCATTCAGCACACATTTGCTGAGCTCCTGCTACCGTGGTAGGTGCTAAAGATACCAAAATTTAATTTGCAGGCAGCTGAATGATTAGGAGGATTGTGATAGAGAATGTAGGAAAAATAACAGGTTTGAGGAATGAATTAAAGGGTTCTATTTTGAATAGATTGCATTTGATTTAAAGATTTTTATTAAGCAATTGGAAATTTGGATCTGCAGTGTAAGAGGCTGGTGAGAATATGAGTTGTATATAAAAGTTACATCCTAATAGAATGATATTTAATGTAGGGTTAAGGTGATAATGTTAGAGGGTTAGGGTAAGTCTGTGAGAAACTCAAGGGCGGAACCTTGGGGAATATCTGTGTTCAGGGGTCAGGCAAAGAAAAAGAACGTGAGGGAGACATTGGGAAATTGATGAGGAGTGCGCAGTGTCAAGCAAGTGAAGGGAGCACTTCAAGAAGTTGGAGTTATACTGTAGAGGAATTGAATTTAGTCGAAAGGAGGGGAAATGGGTGGGTAAATCTTCGGTGTTAATTTGGAGAGCAGTTTGGTTTGAGTGATATAATGCAGTGGTCCTAGGGATGACAGGAAAGGGTTAAGGAAGGAAAGACAGCAAGTTACTGATAAGTCTGTTAAGAAAAGTCTCTGAGGTTATTCTTGAAGGGGTATAGGGCCTCTTTGTGGTGGTGGCTTTTTGCAGGGGGAGCAAGGGTAGGAGGGTGGATGGGAGAGAAGATAGAGAGGAAGGCACAGAGCTGTCTTAAAGGAGAGGAGCAGTATGTGGCAGGAGGCCACTTTAGTTGGCCCCTGTCTTAGTAAAGCAGGTGTCTCTGCTGAGAACAGGTGAGGTGATTCTGTGGTTAGGAAGCTTGAGGGGAGTGATATAGGGCAGTCTGTCTCAAACTAATGGAGAAGAGAGTTCTTAAACTGATCCTACTGCATATCCTCCTTTATCCCCCCTTACCAACTCCCTGGGGGATTGGCTGGAAGCAGCTGTGGCAAGTGCAGAATCTCTTTGAAGACTTGAGTTCTGTCAGTTTATTCAAATTTTACATTTTACTCTGTAGAGCATCCATGGTTATTTAAGCATATATATAACTTTCCCTGCCTCAAACTTAAAATTCGTTCTTCAGAAAAACTGTGCCATGCTTAGATGACTTCAGATATCGAAGGTGAAGTATCCCAGTTTGAGAAGCACTGATGAGGGTATCATTTAGGAATGTGGGAAAGGATTGCAGAGCAGTACCAATTGGTGATGAGTGTTTTTTATCTTTTCTTTTTGTTTCCTTTTTATTTTTTCATTACTCTTATGGTCAGTGGCACTACACTGACCATAAGAGTAATGAAAAAATCCAGGGAATTTCCTGGTGGTCCAGTGGTTAAGAGTCGCATTTTCACTGCCGGGGCCTGGGGATTAAGATCCCGCAAGCCTCGCGGTGCAGCCAAAAAAAAAGAGTAACGAAAAAATCCAGAGCTTGAGAGCCACATAACTGGAAAAAGTTCAATGTGTTTCTGTTCTTTGGTTTGGAATTTGAGAGGGGAAGAAATATAAAGCTGATTTCATCAGCTTTGTCTCTTAATTTAAATGTTTTCTATATATATCCAATAACTTTGTAAAATTATGCCTTTTTGCTAAATGAGAGATTGAAGTGAGAGAATGGATTAAGAAAATGATTGAGCTATGAGTAGAAAAAGACTGTCAAAGAGGGAAGGAAAGGTGACAAGACTTAAACTTACTTGTAAGTAAGAAATGAGCAGGAATTAGATGCACAGAGAAGAAACAGGGAAGATTTTTGTAATATGTTCATGTTGCATGTTGCTGGGTTTTTTTGTTTTTGTTTTTTAAAGTATGGGAGTTCATTTTTTGCTCTTCTTGAGTTCCTAGGCTTTTTGCAGCTTCCTCCTGGATATAGCACCTGATTCAATTTAGGACAGGCCAAAGGGTCATTCCATGTAGGTGCTTATAGGACTTGTCTATATGTTCACTAGTTTCAGGAACTTTTAAGATCTGCCTGTCAAGAATTGGACCAAACACTGTTGACTTGAAACAAATAGACTGCCAGATATTTCTCCAGCAAAGATTAGCAGAGAATTGCAGTTCCAGGCTGCAACAATGGCAAGGCTCATGCAAGTTCCCACAGGGCAGGGGAAGGAGAAGGCTTTAATAGAGAGGAAAAGGAAGTTGGGAGGGCTAAACAAAGAGTCTCCGTGGCTTTTCATTGGCTGAGACCTGGCCAGGAAAGAAGAGGAATCTTTCTTCTTCTTGGGCTCTGCTGTGGACACAGGGCATGAGAGCTCCCCCTTTTGGTCTTCCAACTCTATTTAATTGAGGTTTCTGTTTATTTTTTACAATACACAGGCAGGGTTCACTCTACAAAAGACTTAGAAAAAAGAGAGTTTTAAGTGCCAGTAACTAAAGTTTTTGAAGCGAATGAAAGCTGTCAGGAGCTAATAGCCTAAAATGTTATATTCTGTTAATTGAACATTTTAAAATACTCATCTTAATTCATAGATTGTGAATCCATATAGAAGCAACCAAGGAAAAACATCTTTCCCAGATTCGGTTGGTATAATTCCTTTCAAGGGATTCCAGGAAACTGCAAAAGAAAATTTTTTCAGAGTCATGTGTAAACATGATCAGGGATATGCAAACCTTGTCATATACCTCAGAGCTCAAAGACGCACAGGATGTATTTTGTTGAAGGATTCTATAATTTATTTTTTGGTCATGTGGTTGATGAGTGGCGGTGAAGAGCTCTTTTTTTTTTTTTTTTTTTTTCTTTTGGCCGTAACATGCAGCTTGTGGGATCTTAGTTCCGTGACCAGGGACTGAACCCGTGTACCCTGCAGTAGAAGCGCGGAACCCTAACCACTAGACCGCCAGGGAATTCCCTAAAGAGCTCATTTGATGAAGAAAGCCAAAAAAAGGAAGTGAAGGTTGGGATTAGTAGGTAGAACACTCTGATGGCAGTTGATTCTAATCTCAGCTCTGCCTTTCATTGGATGCCTGACTTTTGAGTAAACCACGTTAGATCTCTGAGCCCGATTTTAAATATCTGTTCAATTGTGGGGTTAAATGGGGAGAGTGGTTTCCAAACCCTTTTTTAGCATGGAACTTTGTTTAAATGAAATGATATACGGAAGTATAAACAAATAAAACTTCTTACTACAGACTTGCTTGGGGCTGGAGACATTGCCTCCCATGCCTCTATCCCTGATGAACACCAGATTGGGCAGCTAAATTTAGTTCTGTACCTCTATTTTTGTTGTAATAATATTTTTATTCCTTTCCAGAGTCTTGACCCATTCTTGGAGTTCTTTCCTTTCTTTCTTAATGGAACTGTAAAATACTAGAGCAGGAGGGACCTTTGTGGTTTTATAGTTCAGATTCCTTAAGCTAGGAGATAAGGATGGACTTCAGAGTCTCTGAAATTACTTAAAGTTATTATGAAATATTGGCTATATTCCCTGTGCTGTACAATGTATCCTTATAGCTTGTTTATTTTACACATAATAGTTTGTACCTCTTAATTTCCTATCCCTATCTTGCCCCTCCCTCCTTCCCTCTTCCCACTGGTAACCACTTATTCGTTCTCTATATCTGTGAGTCTGTTTCTTTTTATTATATTCACTAGTTTGGTTTTTTTTAGATTCCATGTATAAGTGATAACATACAGTTCTCTGTCTGATTTATTTCACTAAGCATAATACTTTCCAAGTCCATCCATGTTGTTGCAGATGGCAAAATTTCTTTTTTGTGGCTGAGTAATATTCCATTGTGTGTGTGTGTGTGTGTGTGTATGTATCTGTATATACATGCACATATATATACCACACTTCTTTATCCATTCGCCTGTTGACGTCTGTTAGGTTTCTTCCATATCTTGGAAATTGTAAATAATGCTGCTGTGAACATTGGGGTGCATGTATCTTTTCGAGTCAGTGTTTTCATTTTCTTCATATTTGTAACCCAGGAGTGGAATTGTTAGAGCAGGCAGTTAGCCAGATATGAGCAGAGAAGAGAGGCATGGGTCATATGACAGGAAGCCATAGAGGCATATGACAGGGTCCTAGAGGCAAAGAAAGGTGGGAACCTCTTATGTCTGAAGGTAACTTTTTGCTCATTATACCCTCATTACAATAGAATTAACATTGCAGCCAGAGCAGTACCCATCTTGCACCTGACACCATGGCAGATCCGAGAAGACCAAGGACAAAAACAGCCCCTCCTCTCAGAAAGGTGGAACTTGGATGAAAGCCAGGAAGTTACCCCAAAGTCCCTCCCTCCTTGATGAATATTCCACCCGTTTTCACACCCCATATAACCAGCTTGCCAAAAGGAGCTCGGGGCAGCTGCTCTTCTGAGCTTGCCAGCTCTCCCTCCTGAGAGTATACTGTTGCTCAGTGAATCTTCACTTTGCTTACTTGGCCTCTGTGTCTCGTCTCTGAATTATTTCTGTGACAAAACAAGGACCTACCCTCCGGCAACAGAATTGCTGGATCATATGGTAGTTTTGTTTTTAGTTTTTGAGGGCTCTCCATATTGTTTTCCACGGTGGCTGCACCAGTTTACATTCCCACCAACAAATGTACAAGGTTTCCCTTTCTCCACATCCTTGCCAACATTGGGTGTTTGTGCTCTTTTTGATGATAGCCATTCTGACAGGTGTGAGGTGGTATCTCATTGTGGGTTTTTTTTTTTAATAATCTTTTTTAAAAAAATAAGTTTGTTTATTTATTTTTGGCTGTGTTGGGTCTTCGTTGCTGTGCACGGCTTTCTCTAGTTGTGGTGAGCGGGGGCTACTCTTTGTTGCGGTGCGCAGGCTTCTCATTGTAGTGGCTTCTCTTGTTGCGGAGCACAGGCTCTAGGCACGCGGGCTTCAGTAGTTGTGGCACACGGGCTTAGTTGCTCCACGGCATGTGGGACCAGGGCTCGAACCTGTGTCCCCTGCATTGACAGGTAGATTCTTAACCACTGTACCACCAGGGAAGTCCCTCGTTGTGGTTTTGATTTGCATACTGAGCATCTGTATGTCTTTGGAAAAATGTCTATTCAGGTCTTCAGTCCATTTTTTAATTGAGTTCGGGTTTTTTGATATTGAGTTGTATGAGCTATTTATGTATTTTGGGTATTATCAGTCATATCATTTGCAGCTATTTTCTCCCATTGCATGGGCTGTCTTTTCATTTTGCTGATGGTTTCCTTTGCTGTGCAAAAGCTTTTAAGTTGAATTAGATCTCATTTGTTTATTTTTGCTTTTGTTTCCATTGCTTTAGGAGACAGATCCAAAAAAATATTGCTACCATTTATGTCAGTGCTCTGCCTATATTTTCTTCTAGAAGTTTTATGATTTCCTGTCTTACATTTAGGTCTTTAATCCATGAAGTCTCTGAAATTACATGCAAAATTTTGTTTGTGATTTTCCCTCCTTAGTGGAAAAGGTCCATAGTTTTCATCAGATGCTACAAAAGATTTATTACCCTCTTTGATCTGGTTCATCTGTGACAGTTATCCACCCATTAAGTACTTTATGATAGCAGTAATGCCTCTTATAAAGTTGATGTTAAATCCTTCTATACTTTTTATTTTATTTTTTGGCTGTGTTGGGTCTTTGTTGCTGCGTACGGGCTTTTCTCTAGTTCCGGTGAGCAGGGGCTACTCTTCATTGTGGTGCGCAGGCTTCTCATTGCTGTGGCTTCTCTTGTTGCGGAGCATGGGCTCTAGGCATGCAGGCTTCAGTAGTTGGAGGTATGCAGGCCCTAGAGCATGCGGGCTTCAGTAGTTGTGGTGCATGGTCTCAGTAGTTGTGGCTTGCAGGCTTTAGGGCATGCGGGCTTCAGTAGTTGTGGCATGCGGGCTCTAGAGCTCAGGCTCAGTAGTTGTGGTGCACGGGCTTAGTTGCTCTGCAGTGTGTGGAATCTTCCCGGATCAGGGATTGAACCCATGTCCCCTGCATTGGCAGGAGGGTTATTAACCACTGCGCCACCAGGGAAGTCCCTCCTTCTATACTTTAATAATTCCTTGTTAATGGATCCCTCCTCTCCCTCCTCTCCTTCCTCTCCCTCCTCTCCCTCCTCTCCCTCCTCTCCCTCCTCTCCCTCCTCTCCCTCCTCTCCCTCCTCTCCTTCCCTAAACTGGTTAACATTTTCTAGTTCCAATCCTCGGCATGTACCTGGACCCCAGTTAGAACCTTTTGTTTAGCAGATGCTTCTTAAATTGTAATAGGCATACAAGTCACCTGGAGAACTGTTAAAATGAATATTCTGAGTCAGTAGATCTGGAATGAGTCCTGCAAGTATGCATTTCCAACAAGTTCCAGGTGTGATACTGTTCATAGACCACAGTTTGAGTAGTCAAGGGCTAGACTATGTATATCTTGAGGGGAGAGGTCTTGTGCCTAGTAGTAGTGGCTGATACATAGAACCCAGTACATGTTTCCCTCCTCACATTTATTCATTTATGGGTTCATTCTTTCATTTTACCGACAACCTATAAATGCCAAGTATTTATCAGGCACTAAATGACTTAATAGGAGTAAATAGATGATTAAGTGTAAGTCTTACCTTTCTTGAACTAGTTTTTAGTCTTGTTTGGTAAACAAAAGAATTAAATTTGGTTTTATTGACCTTGAGTTGGTAGCACATTAAAAGGTGCTCAAAGATTAGATGGATGAAGTACCTGTGGAACATCCAATGGATAGTTGATCTGGACTGTCCATTAATTCTATTGACGTGACCTATAGCTGCGTTAACTGTGATTGCTACATTACAGATTTGGCTAGTTATGCCTGTAATCTGCCAAAACCCCTAGACTTTGTTTTTCATGTGAAGAGCTGGGCTTTAGGTATGTTGAATTTGAAGTGACAGAGGTATATAAAGGCAAAATTGTCTTGTAGGCATTGGAAGTGTGGCTTTCGATAATATAGCTAGAGATGTTAAAAATTCATTTTATAAACAGCAAAGCACTAAAAAAAGGTTAACTGTTGCTATTACTATTTTGAGGGTAAACATATGACTAAAAATCGTCGGAAGGAGATATGTTTATTTATGTTTGTTTTCCTTCCTTGACAGTTTTAAAAACCATGTACGGTTTTACCCTTCTAGTATTATAAGCGTATAATCTGATATTTCAAGAACAGTGTATAAAAACTACAGATTAACAGAATCATAGTGTTTTAATTTTTTCCCTTTTATGATATATGCAATTGAAGGTGTTTATTATACATAGCAGAAAAATTGGAAACAATCTTGAATGATCAGGAAAATGTTAAAAAATTATGAGTTGCCATCTGAAATAATGCTGAGAACAAGTTATTTTAATAATGTGGGGAAATACTATTAATAGAAAAAGCATAATACAAAATTGCATATACTGCATGATCTCAGCCATATTAAAATGAGCAAATAAAAAGAACTAGAAGGAAATATATCAAATTATGTCACCTCTTAGTATTTAGGATTATAGATTTATTTCCCCCTTTATTATAATATACATATGCATCTTCCATAAAAAGGAATTTTTATTTCAAGAATTTTCACTGAAATGACAACAAAATGATCTGTGGTTTTAAGTAGACTGTCATGCAACTTTAGTGCAAGTTATCAAAGTTTTATGGTACACCTACTATTTCTGTACAGTTGTCTTTTTCTGTTACCTATTAAGATAGTGACATGTAATCATGTGTGTTTATCAGACTCATCCATGTAGTAATTAAAAATATGCACGCCTCAGCTCTGTCCCTGAGATTCTAATTAAGTAGATCAAGAGCAGGGTAAGTATTCATAGTTTCTAAAAGCGCCACAGTTGATTTAAATAGGCACCCTAGCTGAGAAAGTTGTCTGTAAGCAGAAACTGTTTTGTATGATACTTTCTTTGCACTTAACAGCAGCAGATACAAACTTTTGAACTAATATTTTAAAGCCTTCACTTGCATTTTAGTTGTTAAACTTCAGGGAAAGGAGCATATTTGAGTCACAGAAAATAAATCCAAAATAGATACTATACATTGTTTAAAAGCTAGCTAGAAAACAACCTTGTAAAAGAGTCCTTTAATAATATTCCATATCTAATTCATGATGTTTTTGGTTTTATCTTTTTCTTCTTAGTGAGTGGAGTGCCATAGAAAAAGAAATGGGTGATGGACTGCAGAGTGCTGGTCATCATATGGATGTGTAAGTACCCAGAGAATTTAAGGTAGAACCTGTGGTGACATTAGTGGTGAAGTGTTAGTGATTCTTCTGTTCTTCTGTTTTTATAAAGTTTGCTGGCATTTATATTGTACTCTCTGTATATAGATTTGACTTAAAGAAGTTTATCTCAGGAATGCAAGATTAATTTAACATTCAAGAATCTTTCCGTTCAATTCACATATTAGCAGAGTAAAGAAGAAAACCCATGTGTTCATTTCAGTACATGTAGAAAAAGCATATCAACATCTACTCACAGTAAAAATTTTCATCAAACTAGGAATATAAAGAATTTCCTCAGTCTAAAACTTACAGGTAATACTGTACTTAATAGTGAAATATTGGTGTTTTCTCCTAAAATCAGGAACAAGGCAAGGTTGTCTGCTTCCACCACAACTAGTAAAAATGGTAGTAGAGGTCCTGGTCAGTGCAGTAAGACAAGAAAATCAAATAAGGGGCATACATCCTAGAAAGGAAGAAGTAAAACTCTCTTTATTTGCAGTTAACAGGATCTTTTATGTAGAAAATCATAAAGAATCAACCGAAAATATTATGGAATAGCTGAATTTAATGAGAATGCATGATACACAATGAATATATAAAAAAAGTTGTTTTTACATACTAGTAACAATTGGAAAATAAAAACTTAAAAATGCCATTTATAATAGCATCAAAACAGAATACTTACAGATTAATTTAATGAAATATGTGAAAGACCTCTACACTGAAAACTTTATATATAAACATTGCTGAGAGAAAGTAAAGACCTAAATAAATGGCGAGACTAAACCATGTTCATAGATTGATTGGAAGACTCAGTAGTGTTAATATGACCATTCTTCCTAAATCACAGTCCCAATCAAAACTCCAGTGACTTTTTAATAGAAATTGATAAGCTGATTCTAAAATCTATATGTAAATTCAAAGAACGTAGAATAGCCAAAACAGTCTTGAAAAAGGACAAGCCTGGAATATATTACCTGATTTCAAGACTTAGTATACAGCTATAGTTACCAGGAGGTACTGAGATAAAGAGGTCAGTGGAATAGGATGGAGTCCAGAAATAGATCCACATTTACATAGTTCATTTCAAGAAATGGTTCTGGAATAACTGGATATCTTCATGGAAAAAAATGAACCTTGAGCTATATCTCACACCTTACGTAAAAACTAATTCAATTTGGATGATACACATAAGTGTAAAAGCTAAAATTGCAGGTTTTAGTAGAAAACATAGGAGAATATTGTTGCAACCTTCGAGTAAGCAAAGATTTTTTAAAGCGGATATGAAAAGAAAAAAATATTTTTAAAATGATAAATTGTTCTTCATCAAAATTAAAGATTTTGCTTGTCAAAAGACACCATTGGAAGTGGAAGGAATGTGGGAGTACAGTTTCAGTTGGGGAAGATAAAAAGTTCTGGAGATGAATGGTGGTAATGGTTGCACAACCATATGAATGTACTTACTGCCGCTGAACTGTACATCAATAAATTGTTAAAAAGGTGAATTTTACATTATATTTTACCACAAACACACACAAATGCACCATTAAGATAATGAAGAGGCAAGCCACACACTGGGAGTAAACATTTCCAACCATAATATATAAAGAACTCCTATAACTGAATAATAAAAAGACAAAAATATATTTATTTTATCTAAGTATTATTTTTGGGGGGCTGTTATATAAGCTGACCAGCTGCTTTTCAACCATTTTGTTAAGTCTTCCTGCATTCTGTTGACTGGATATTTTTAGTATTTGCAAGAATTTGGGATTATCCCTTTACTTGGTTTATTTAAAATGTTAAATAAAATTAATTTTAGTAATGATATCTAAAAAATCTTTACCATTTTCTACCCAAAGATGTGCTGCTTATCCCTACACTATGTTTCCTATCTTCAAGCCACCAGCTACCTATCTTCTTTTTTGTTTTCTTAACATTAACTTTTCCAGAATTGTAGATTTATGAACTAAAGGCAGTTTTTCCTACTGTTAACAATGATTCTCAAGATGTCTTTCAGTCACATAGGGGAAATTCCACACTCTAACAAATGTAAATTTATATTTACAGAATACATATTTTGCCTACTTTTATAAATACTGTAAACACATCACTTTTCAGTGAGCATTAAGGTAGATTTTTGTTTGTTTTTAGAATTCAGTAAACTTGTTTACTTGTCTACAAGAAGTGGACTTGGAGACATAAAATATATTTTTCTTTTATGTCCATGCTAGGGAATCAGAATTGATTTGAAAAAAGGATGCTTCTTATACCATACAGAAGTAGGAAATGACATAGCCCATGTCCTTAGGGAATTTATAATGTGATCAGAGAAAACCAACACAAGAGACATTTCTTTGATAAAATTTAAGTCCTCAATTTTTGATAAGAGATCAGAAGTAGAGTGATGACTAGGACTAAAGAAGTCTGGGAAGATTTCTAGAGGTGTTGAGATACATATGGTAGGATTTGGAGAAGTAGTGTGGAAAGCCATCACATTTCTGTGCAACGAAAGGCTCAAGGCCAGGAACAAGAGTGGCACGACCGTGAAGGGCTTGTCCAGATCAAAGCAGAGGTTGCTATTGAGAATTAGAATAAAATAAGGCTTCTAAAATTTTCTGTAATCTTTATTTGCTCGACTTTTCCTTTTGTAGCTTTTTGGCATTACTGTATGTAGTTGCTACCAGGAACACTAATGTACCAATTATACTAAACTCTTACTCTTTCTACAGATTTTGTAGCCCTTTTTGTAATATATTTGAACAAAAGATATTGCAGTGCTTCTTAAGCTACCTTAAGAAGGACCGTTTTTTGTTTGCTTTGTTTTTCTATTTCTAAGACCTTGCTGATCAGAACATTTAGGTAAATAAAATAACATTGTCATGGTAGTTAAAGATTGCTGTAGGGGGGAGGGATAAATTAGGTGTGTGGGATTAACAGATACAAACTACTGTACATAAAATAGGTAAGCAACAAGGGTTTACTGTATAGCACAGGGAACTATATTCAGTATCTTATAATAACCTATAATGGAAAATCTGAAAGAAATATATATATATATAACTGAATCACTTTGCTGTACACCTGAAACTAACTAACATAATATTGTAAATCAACTGTATTTCAATTTTAAAAAGTTGTTAAATGTTTCTAAATGCTTATTCTCACTTTCTGTACTTGCTTTTGTCACTCATGGGTAGCAAATGGTCTGTGGACCACGCTTTGAATAGCCCTTCTTTAGAACGTCAATACTTTGTGTCCTGATAAAGGTTACTCTATGCAATGTTTTTTATTTTTATTTATTTATTAAAAAAATTTTTTTTACATCACATTTTTTAAATTCAAACAAAATCAAAAAAATTATAATCATCCTCATCAGTTCACTCAGTCCCATGTAATTAATTTTTTTTATCTTTATCTTTTGTTAGCAATTTTATGAATTCATCAGTTTTCCATTAGAGTTCTGAAAATGCTTATTCATTCAGTTCAGCAGTGTAGTCAGTTACCAGAAACCTGTACTTGTCAGTCTTTTCCATGAATTCCTTGAAGATGAAACCCTTTTATGGGAACATTTTTGCAAAAGCATCAGAATACACCCAGAACTATCTGTAAATGGCAAAAGACTTAAAAGTGACCACAGTTAAAGATTTGATGAAAGTTCATAATAATGCAATTGACAAGGAAATTTAGTTATTTCTGAGATATACATTTGCAATGTTTTTTAAATAGGTATGCGTCTTCTATTGATGATATTTTAGAAGATGAAGAACATTATGCAGATCAGTTAAAGGAGTATCTTTTTTATGCAGAAGCACTGAGGTAAGTATAATACATGTTCCAGATGCAGCCCTGTGGCTGGTCACCACTCATATACTACTCTAAAATAAAGATTTTTAAATGAGTTAATTCCCCCAGATATTGAATGAGGTCTCATTGTATTCCTGTGTGTTACAGAGTGCTAGACATAGCTGAGATGAGCCCTCTGCTTGAAGCATTATGTTGATAAAACCTGTTAGTCTCAGACTTCAGGTCTGTCTGTATGTTGTTCTACTTTTTCCAGTTTGAAGATTGGAAGCAAAGTACAGATTGAGAGTGTGTAGCATAATCTGTCGCTAGGTTGTATATTACCATTTAAATTCTGTAATTTTTTCCATACCTGCATATTTTATCTCCTTAGTAAGGTTGTAAAACTTCTTAATGTCAGGACTTTGTCTTCTCTTTTTATAGTATCTTCTACAGAGCCAAACAATTCTCTGGGAGATAGTCCAGTTTAGAAAAATGAATTGTTTTCCTATCACTTTTTAGGGGGCCAAATTATTATTATTTTAAAATTTGATTACAACCGATTTTGTTGGCATTAAATTTTAAATTTGAATGGATATAAACCAAAAACCAGAAATTAAGTTTGGTAAAAATGGGAATAGGAGTTTTCCGGTAATTACAGATTAGAAGGCAGAAATCAATTTAGAGGAACATAGACAAACCCCATGTTTACAATGATTGTGCCACAGATTTAAACTGCAGTAGTGCATTAGTAAACTGTTCACACTGAGATCTTCACCTTGAGATTCGACAGCTGTTTCTTGAAAAAATATCTCAGTACCTTCTGCAAATAAATTGGCCTTTCATGTGCCTTAGCACACTTAAAATTTCTCCATTGTATATATACAGAACACCTACCATTTGGGCAGGGCAAAATGCATACTTTCATAACAAAACTATAATGTACCTCTCAAGTATGAACAATATACACGTAATACATGGTATACAGTATTTACAAAATATAAAATATAATACAAGCTGTTTGTAATTTTTTAAACTCATCTTTTGCCCTTGTATATTGCAACAAGGTAATTTTCCATTTCTGTACCACTGCTTTTCAAGAGTCCAGGGATTTTGGAAAAGCTATGTTTTACATACGTACTGGAATCTGAGATGTAAGTTTGAACTTTTAGGAGAGTTTTAAAGTGTACTGCCATCAACTCCCTATTTTGGTTGGAATTTTCAATGGTGCTTCCCATCCAGTGACTAGGAGGCTTTGGAAGAACACTAGGAGAAAGTGGATCACTAAACTTTACCCCAGCATAATTCTCCTTTTGGCTCACTTCAGTTAGAAATGATGATTTCTTCAAATGCTTATTTTTAATATTCTCAGTATTTTTAAAAGGCTTTTTTTCCCCTGCTTCTGAATTATATCAGATGAAACAGAATCCTGCCAAAAGTTATTTTCATTTCTTTTTGCAGAGGTGATCTTGGTTAGTGGTAAGTTACATTTGCTTTTCTGTCTGTTTATCTTTGGTTGTTCACACAAGTGTATACCATGAACAAGCTGGCTGTGGGGAATGGCAGTTTTCTCCGATTTTCCCTTCTTTGATTTTAAAAGTACTTTCTATCATCTTGTCCAGTTATACATATAATACATAGAAGAAAATGGTTTCTGCCTGCCCCCTACTTTCTGTTTTAACAACTGCTTCAAGAACTTTACTGCCTTAATTCCAGTCACTTTCCTAGCTCAAGTGATCCTTATAGGAAGCCATGAGGAGATGGAAAGACAAGGTAATCTATTAGATCACTGCCCTTTCAACACTTGTAATATGGTAGGGAAGCAGGACACAAATAGAAAGCCAGAGCACAAGGTAACATAATCCATGTCAAAAAGGGTAACTGCCAACAGAGCTCCCTGGTTTTAATAAAGTTCTAGAAAATAAAGGAACCTTACTAGGAAACAAGTACAAAAGCTCACTTTTACATTATCACTAATATTACAGGAGAGCCATGGAATTGAAAGGAATCTATACAAAATTTAAGTAATCATGGTGGACAAATTTAATTTTTTGCAAGGCACAGCTAGATAAGCTGCAAATCTCTCAAACAGTATTCTTTCAACAAATGTCAGTAACTTATTTTCACTAGTATTATGAAGGTTTTTGAAATTAAAGTCAAAATGTTTTATTTTGATACAAAGGTTACTTTAAGTAATATAGCGACTTAGTACGGTTTAAGTTTTAATCAGTTTTATCCTAGTCCAGTAGCAACTGGGCAGCATATCATCAATTCAATTGGTAACTTTTCTTTCGAAAACTTCATCATTCTGGACACAAGTAATAAAACTACCTTCCATTAAGAATAGTTAAACAGTAAATGCCGTTCATCTGATAGACTAGCACAGAGAAGTTATCGCTTCAAAGAGGCAACAGCTCTGCTGTCGCTCCTGCCAACTTTCGAAGTTGAAAAGTACAGCTAAGTAGGTTGGCCCGGCGAGGAGCAGCGCCCCAGTTGGACTGGCGCCCCACACCGGGCACCTCATAACTCAGTAAAAAGCCAACTGGAAGTGGGCGGCTGCCAGCCCATGGCAAACCCCACACCAGACGGCGAGAGACCGTATGCATGTCCTGACGAGTCTTGGCACTACCAACGGTCCCCTATCACTTTTAAAATCAGCCTAAGAATTCTGTTAATAAAACAGAGGAGCAATATTCCTTTAGTTGTTCAGTAGCTGGTATGAAAACATCACATTGTTAGCCTTTTTCCTTCTAGAGTTTTGAGTAGTAAGAAGTTACACTAAGGACTTCCCTGGTGGCGCAGTGGTTAAGAATCCGCCTGGCAATGCAGGGGACATGGGTTCAAGCCCTGGTCCGGGAAGATCCCACATGCCACAGAGCAACTAAGCCCACGTGCCACAACTACTGAAGCCCATGCACCGCAACGAAGAGTAGTCCCCACTCACCGCAACTAGAGAAAGCCTGCACGCAGCAATGAAGACCCAGTGCAGCCAAAAATAAATAATAAATAAAATAAATAAATAATTAAATAAAAAAAGAAGACGTTACCACAAGGTGTTTTCAAGTTACAGACCAAAAGAAAGTTGCTGAACACAGTGGAATTCTCTGCAGCTCTTAAGTTATAGAAAAGATTAATGTGTATTGATACAGAAACATATGTGTCTTTGGTATATAAATAGTTGAGACAGAAAAGATGTAGAATTACTGGGGGTGGGTGGATATGTGTATTTGTAAATGCCTAGGTAAAGTCTGGAACGATATATACTATCTATTAACATGAATTATGTCTGGATAGTGGAACTGGGGAAAAGAGAGCGTTCTTGAAACTTATTTTGTGCATTCCTGTATTAGAATCCTTTTTTTTCTTTTCAGTGAGCATGGATTACTTTTAGGAAAATAAAAACTAATAGAGGTTTCTAAATAAAAAGAAGAAAGCTTTGAGATAATGTCTTTTTAAACAATACTCAGTTGTAATGTGAGATTATAGCATTAGTTCCTATGTTATACAAAAGCTTTTTTTAAATGTATGTGATAATGGTATGTTTATTGAAAAAAATGTTGCAAGTATCTGGAAAACAACCTTTTTTGTTTTAAGTATATATAAAGTTTTTATGTTTAGGTTCTGCTAGATTAAATTTTTAATGTTGGGCTACTACATTTTAAACTTGAAAATTCTGTATATAAAAGTTCCGACTGTAGTAAGACGTGAATGCCTCCCCTTAACCCTTGAAAAAAAATTTTTTAACATATTAATGGAGAAGCCACAAAAATTAAATGGCAGCACTTTCTTTCATCCCTAGGGCTGTGTGCAGGAAACATGAACTTATGCAGTATGATTTGGAGATGGCTGCTCAGGACTTAGCATCCAAGAAGCAGCAGTGTGAGGAACTGGCAACTGGGGTGAGTGGTTTTCCATTTAGGTCTCTGGTATTATTACAGCAAACCTTAAGTGGAATGGGCTGCAGGATGCCCGTAGCTTTTACAGGGAAATAATTTGTGGGCAACTTTATAATTCTTTTGTTTGTGATCTTGATATAAAAGGATGTAAGCCATTAAAACACATATTATATAGTGTTGTAAGAAATTTTGCCAACATTGCTGTGTGTAATAAGAACCATCTCTTTTCTGATTAAGTCCAAGTGAAAAAACATTATTCTTTGGGATTGAAATAATAACCTTTGCCAGGTTTAATTTTACCTGGTATATTATAGAAATTTTAGATAACTTTGCCCTTTTAGAATCAGTGCCTCTCTCCTAACAGGGAGCTTTTTGTGTACTTTATTCTTAAATGCTTACAGTGAATACTTGTGAAGAAAATTCCTTATCTTATTATATTGGACTTAGATCATTTTTATAATCAGCTTTCTACTGTCCAGCTATTTCATTGGAATAAGAAAGCCGTCATGGTGAGAGCACACAATCTGGAAGTAAAGAAGCAGTTACAGGGCTTCCCTGGTGGCGCAGTGGTTGAGAGTCTGCCTGCCGATGCAGGGGACGTGGGATCGTGCCCCTGGTCCGGGAAGATCCCACATGCTGCGGAGCGGCCGGGCCTGCGCGTCCGGAGCCTGTGCTCCGCAGCGGGAGAGGCCACAGCGGTGAGGGGCCCACATACCGCAAAAAAAAAAAAAGCAGTTACAATGCCACCATTTATGAATCATTTCATAGTTAACAAGTACTTTACTTGTGAAAGTGCTTATGGGCTACTCACATAGAGATATGTGGGAAAAGACCTCTGCATGAAACAGGTAGACACTGTCTTGATTTATTTTTAAAATCCAGGGGAAATTCCCAGTCCATTTTCAGGGAGCTTGGTTCTCTACTCCTAAATGTGTTTCCCTCAGTAAACTCCGGAGAATAAGGAAATGGTAAAGCAGTGAAGCTTGAGGCTTGGATTTAGGCATCCTGTTTTATTAATAGATACCAAGTTTTAGTGTGAGTTACACAGATTTTAAATAGTTTATTTAGTTTTTTCCACTGTTGCCTGTTGAATTTTATCTATTTTTTATATCACAGAGTAATTAGAAAAAATATGATCACTAACATAAAGAAGTAACTTGCCTAATACGTCACCTAGAAATTTTCCATATGATGAAGAAGCTCAGTTAAAATTTTTCCCTTTTTGATTCTTCCATATTTTCCAGTGTTAGAAATCTTATTAGTAGCCCCCTGGTTGTAAGGCTTGTGGTGTTTTCTGTCCGAGCTAGGGAGGAAATGGCTATTTCCCCATTTTAAAAAAAAAAATAATAATTGTGGTAAAATATCCAGAACATAAGATCTTTTTTTTTTTTTTTTTTTGCGGTACGCGGGCCTCTCACTGTTGTGGCCTCTCCCGTTGCGGAGCACAGGCTCCGGACGCACAGGCTCAGCAGCCATGGCTCACGGGCCCAGCCGCACCGCGGCATGTGGGATCCTCCCGGACCGGGACACAAACCTGTGTCCCCTGCATCGGCAGGCGGACTCTCAACCACTGCGCCACCAGGGAAGCCCCAGAACATAAGATCTTTATCTTAACCATTTTTAATGGTAAAGTTCAGTAGTACATTTACATTGTTGTGTAACCAACCTGCAGAACTGTTTCATCTTGCAAGATTGAAACTCTGTACCTATTAAATATCAACTGTCAGTTTCCCTCTCCACCCAGCCCCTGGCAGTCACCATTCTACTTTCTGTCTCTGTGAATTTCACTACTTTGGATACCTCATATAAGTAGACTCATACAGTATTTGTCTTTTTGTGACTGGCTTATTTCACTTACCACAATGTCCTCAAGGTTCATCCATGTTGTGTAGCATGTGTCAGAATTTCCTTCCTTTTTAAGGCTGAAAAATATTTCAGTGTATGTGTGTTGTTTATCCATTCATCTGTTTCTATTTCATTTTAGACCGTGAGAACATTTTCTTTGAAGGGAATGACTACCAAGCTCTTTGGTCAAGAAACTCCAGAGCAGAGAGAAGCCAGAATAAAGGTGCTAGAAGAACAAATAAATGAAGGAGAACAACAACTTAAGTCTAAAAATCAGGAAGGCAGGTAAAAATGCTGTGGTGTTTTAACATGGCTAGACATGTAGACTCTGTGACAGATTGTTTATAACCATTCCCAGCTTCACCAGTGTCCCTGGATGTAGCCTGTTCTTCTAAAATGCAGTGATTGAGTATTCCTAAGAAATTTAAGTAATCAAAAATCATGTTGCGTAGAAACAGTTGTTTTAGTGTCAGGGAAAGAGGAAGAAGAAAGTATCTAAGCTTCATAATATTATTTTCCTGTACTTTTCATGATTTCTATCCTTTGCACATTCCCTCTGCCCTTTTCTGTCAGTTAAAAGCCTGATCATTCTCCAGTGCCAGGCTTTTGCATTACTTCTCTTGTGAAGCTTTCTCTTATCCTCACAGGCTGTCATAGCACTTGGTTCATGCCACTATTGCATGGCAGTTTTGTATTGGGTGGTTGGTTGTACAGTGTGACTGTCCCTGGCTAAATTACAAACCCTTCAAAGTCAGTGACTATGTCTCTTTCATCTTTATGTCCCAACACCTTGCATAGGGCTTGGAATGTAATTATTCCATAAATATTTTTAGAAATTCAGTTCTCAAAGGTCTGCCATGACTGTTGGGCTCATTTTTCATATTGTTGTTTTCATCTGATAGTTGTTGAGTAGACCAAGGCAGACCAAGAGTGTATCACTGATTTGGAGGTGATTTTCTTAATTTTTAGAACTTCCGGCATCAAGTAAGTCAAACTAAACTCTCACGAGTAGAGTTAAAAAGACAGTGGTTAAGATTCCACACTTCCACTGCAGGGTGTGTGGGTTCGATCCCTGGTCAGGGAAGTTTTGCATTTCAGGCGGTGCAGCCAAAAAAAAAAAAAAAAAAAGACAAATTGCTCTCAGAATTTTAAAAACTCTAGTTGTCATTTAAAGTAAGCACGTGATAAATGTGATACATAATCCATCTTGTTGAAAAGAATGTATGTTTTCCAGTGACCCCAGGAAGGCAACTTCATGTGGCACCTGTTAGCTTATGAGCTGGTTCAGGGAGCCATTTACATCTGTTTTATGGGAATAATTTGAAGCTGGAATTCTTGTGGCAAAATAGAGATTATTAAAATGTAGATGAGTGTATGACTGCTTTTTCTCCCACTGTAATTTTTAGGACGAGAAAAAATAGAACTATCTTATACACGCAATAGCTTTTTCCTCTATATAGACAAAAACCCAACTCAGATGAGAAGTGGTTATTCAAATTCATAATATGTAGTTTACTTAATTTAAATAAGAATAATAATAATGACTATACCTTTTATTTCAGAGAATTTGTCAAAAATGCTTGGGCTGATATTGAACGCTTCAAAGAACAAAAGAACCATGATTTAAAGGAGGCCCTCATAAGCTATGCAGTCATGCAGATCAGTATGTGCAAAAAGGTAGGTTTTGGTTTCAGTGAAGGTACAAGTATATTCAGAAGTGCCTGCACATTTCTTTAAAATCGGTTTCTTATTTGGACCAAAGTATTTATCATTTTTAAGTCCATTCTTCTCCTCTTCCAGAATGTTTCCCAGTTTCTCTACTTAATTTTGAAAGAAGGGTCATAATCAAAATATCAATTACCGAGTCTCTACTCATCTAAAGTTCCAAATTTGTATGCCCCGTTTATAACTTGTATGTGAAAATATGTACTAACAACAGTACTTTGGTTATACGTCCCAGGGTTACTGCCCTTGGACAGGGCAGTACAGTACCATTCCTAACAGTGATACATACTTCGACTGGAAAATGGTTTCAGCGTTATTTTGGGAAACCGTGGCTGCGTTATGGTTTGTTGTCAGAGTAAACCCTTCACGTAGTTGACATCTCAGTAGAAGGCAAGGACGTTGAAGCTTATTCTGGTTAAAATAAATGTTTTGGCAGTGATGGAGATCTTTCTAAAACGCTGTTGTAAGAACAAAATACAAAATATTCCTTAACCTCTTCTTCATAACCCAGGATCTGCCTGTGCGACCACCAGTCATTCCCGCGCTTTACATTTCTGTAGCACTTCGCAATTTATTGAGCGATTTAACATGCTTTATCTCAGTATATCACATAGTAAGATGGATTCCCATATTTATTAAGACATTCTTAGAGGGCAAAAAATCACACTCATACAAACACTCTTATGCTTTAATTTGTCCAAAGTTTGTATTTTCTGGCTTGGAACCGTCACTTTCTTAGCCCTTTTTACTTGTATGACGAGAAATAGCAGTAGACAACAAAGATGTTTTGAGACAGAAACAACAGACTCACACATTAGTCATTGGGCCAAATTTATAGTTATGCCTCAACGAAATTGTAAGTTACTTCATGTTGTAGATCTTTGGGGTCACTTGAGAAGTTAAAACCATGACTGATCAATCTGCAAATGCTGATGGTTGAATATATTGTAGTTTGGGGTGTTTTTGTCTCTGCTGCTGTCATCCCATCAGCTCCTTCTGCCGCTTCACGTTTACCGTCTTTCTAATCTGCCTTTTTAACTCTTTGGTGGTCTGAAAGATCAGAAAACAAAGGTTTTTAGAGTTGGTTTTGTTTTGTTTTATTCCTATAAAAGATTCATTAATAGGTTCCTGTGATCTCCCATTTGCTTCTTTTTCCAAGAATGTAGATTTTGTGTAATGGCTCAAAGGACTTTCCCCCTGCCACTTTGCTTAGGGTGAGCGGGTTGAAGGGTGCTAAAAAGTAATCTCTGGATAAACAAGATATTACTGTAGATATGTGCGGACACACTGTTGGGTATCTGGTGTATCCTAAGATAATAACTAGAGTAAACAAGAGTTTACTCACATGAGATTAGTAAGAGTGTATGTTTACCTTATTTCTTAGGAACAGTATTACAGTGTTTCATGTTTTATTTTCTTGCCTAAGTGGAGTAGATTCTTATATTTGAAAATCTACAGTGCTATTTTCTTTAGAAACTTAAAATTAAGTACGAGAAGTCAAGTCATCTTTTTTTGGTAAATGTGGGTATCTATATATTTCACGTTATTTTATCTTTTTAAATTAAAAAAATTATAAAAATAACATATATGCTCATTATAAAAATTTCAAACAAGCCAGAAGCATATTAAGTAAAAATTCTCCTCCTCCTTCCCCAAATCCCTTTTTGAAAACCCAACACTGTTACATCTTCATGTTTATCTTTTCAGACTCATTTGTACATATACAGTCATTTAGAAAATATACACTTTCCTTTCCCACAAAAACAGGATTGCATTATATGTGCTAGTGTGTAGCTTTTGTTTTTTCATTTGCTGTCTTATGGATGTCTTACTAGGACGGTGCACATGAGATCTATCTTATCCATTCTACCAACGAATACTCCATTAGATACTACTTTATCCAGGCAATCTGGGACATTTTAAAAGATATTTGTGGGTTTTGTTTTTTTTTTTGTATTCCATCAGGGAGGAAGAAAAGCTAAAAAGATTAATTTTTTTCCTATTGTTTGAAGCCTCAATAAATATTGACAAACTTTAATATTAAAGAAAATATTCTTTCTTCATAAATTAGCAGTTATTGGCAAATATATATCTTGTTTATTGAAAACATACCTTTATTTCTACCACTTTCTAGATTTTACTGTTACATTTTTACGAACATGCACTTTTTCCCAGTTTCAAACATGCATTTTTGTTTAAGCGTGTTAGTTATATTATAGCATATTAGTTTTTTGCTAAATTGCCTGCTATAACCATTGAAAGGGAGTTGATAACTTAGTACTTAATTATCAAAATATTGATTATTAGACTAATAAATTAATAATTCATTAATTTATATTTAATTGTTAGACTAATAAATTTTTCCTTTTGTTTCAAATATTACAGAACTTGTTTGGTTTATAAATAGAAATGATATGAATAGAGTAAATGAGTTTTTCAAAAAGAAGTTGTAGGAGTTCTTTCTGTTTTGAAGATAGGCTCAAATGATTCTATTACTTTTTTCAAAAGTATTTGACATTGACTTATATTAGCTATTGCCAGAAGAAGTGTCCTATTTGCTGGACTTGTTAATTATCCCAAAAAGTAAAACTTAGCATACCAGTAAGCCAAATACTTGGGCTTTCAGAATCCTTCCAAAATCACATTTTAAAAGTTTTCTTTTTGTTTTTGTTTTTTTTGATTTGTTTGTTTTTAAAGGGAATTCAGGTTTGGACCAATGCTAAGGAATGCTTTAGCAAGATGTAATCCTGTGAAATGAGTTTCTCTTCAATCAAAGTGCCCCAAAACAGAAGCACAAGTAAATAAAAAAATTTAAGTTGCTACCAGTATACACAAAAATATATAATAAGTTGAGTAAATTCAGCTTTCTTTAATTTGATTGTAGTGTTAATATAGCACAAAAGGGTGTATTTTAGTGAAGATTAAATATTATAATTTGAGGTTTTGGGGACTGGTGCTGATTCTAAAAATGTTAATTAGATAAAATATACCAACAAATTGTCAGGCTTCTGAACCAATGACTGAATATCAAGATGTTAGGTAATTTTTAGATGTTCGTTTTAGTGCCCACTGTTTCAGATCTGCTTATGTAGGGAGTTTTTTCCTAAGATTGAATTCTTATCTTTATTTGGTAAGACCCACTAATCTGTTATAGGGGGTTAATTTTCCTTGCCTTATAGTTGAGCTGTTTGGTTTGACAAACCTCAGCAGAAACTTAGTGTGTAATCTAAGAATTTCTTCCACATTCTTTAATGCCCCCAAACATTGCATACACTAGAAAATGCCTTCAATGTGTGTTTTACCAGAATTTTGATACTAGTCAAAAATTTTACACTGCCAACAAAGAAGACACAACTTCTCAAATATATAGTAAAATACATTGTTGTGATCTAGGAATTGGTATATAGCAAGGTTTCATTGAGTATGTTACATACAAGCATTAAATTCTCAGATAATTCTTAACCTCAGTGATGAGCCTAAATTGATTGACTCTGCTTGGCTCTCTACACATGGCATTTCAGGGTACAAAGTGTAGCATTTCATTGTATAAGATATATGTAGTGAACATATGTGTTAGTATCTTCATTATTAACATCCTTTTTTATTGCTTGGCTGTAATTTTTGTAAAGATAAATTATATTGCTTTTGTGTGTGTGTTTTTGTGGTATATGTTTAGGAGCCAAGCACCCTTGGTATTTTGCTAGCTTTGCAGAACCCTACATGTGTACTCATTATTACTAATTATGTAAAAAAAGATTTCCAGTACTGTTCAGCATTTGACTTTTTTACATGTTTAAAATGTTGCTGAAGTTTTGTGCTCTTTGCCAAACTTATACAATAAATAAATGAAGTATTGTGTTGATTTTCATATGAGTTTTGTTATTTTAACAAAGTGGCCTGTACCTATTAGTATCTGATGCCCTATGGAAAAATAATATATGGCATATTATATTTTGAAGTGTTTAATTGTATAAATTTGTCTTATGCCAAAGTGTTGGGTTTTTTAAAAATAAGATGCTGAAATGATGTATGATTTTAAAAATTCTACCTTTTTTTTTTCAAAAAAAGATAAAATTGTTAGAAGCAAAAGTCATCTTGATAGGTACACATTTCATTCCATTGAATTGTATCATCTCTTGGCTCATGAAATAAAGTAGCTTGACCTTTAAAAATCAAAAGCCTTTTCTTCCAGCCTAACCTTAGACTAAATATAAAATGTATTAGATTTTTTTCTACTAGCTAACTTAATTTGAAAAGGCCACTGATACCTATGTTTTAAAAGATGATCTTCTCTGAAATATACAAATATTCACTTGGTTGTATGTATATTTAAGTAGGAATATCTTGATGGTTTGATTTTGAAAAAGTTTCATTTGATAGCACAATAATTCCTTAAAAAAGAACTCTTAATGAAATTTTATGATGGAAATCATTTTTAGTACTATTCATAATAAGTATAAAGAAAATCTATATGCATTAACCCTTTTCTGTATTTAAAAACCAGAACTCAAAATGAATTATTTAAAGGGTGAGTTAGATCTCCAAAGATAAATATAAAAAGATAATATAAGCAATAACTAAAGAAAGAAGACTCATTACATAAATGTAAATACTTAGTAACAGAGGAAAATTTCATCTTGACGGTGTACTAGTGATGCAGTTAGTGTGGTCAAAGCATTAAAATTAACTGAAGTTATACCTAGCCTTCATTTACATCCAAAAACTTGATGAATGAGTCACTGGTAATTACAGCATAGCATCCAACAAAGGAACTGGGGGTTCTTAAAATTCAAGCATCTTTAGAATAAACACACACCCAGCTTGGAATGGAATGAAAAACCAAGAGTTATGTAAGAGGAATGCTAGGCTTTTTATAGCCTTATAATCATTTTTTAGATATATATGCTTACTCTCCTCCAGGGTAGAATTTACTGATTCTCCTGAAAATTTTTCCCTAAAAAAATTTAGGAGTTTCTTTCAAGGTTTAGTAACCCTGAAAATTAAAATAACAAAGGGCCAAATCAGAAAAATTGTACTTGCTTCCTAAACTATATAGCTTTAAATATTTATATATTTGAAAGGAAGGAAGGGACTAGGGGGGAAAGGAGCAAATTAAATTCAAAGTAAGGACTTCCCTGGTGGTGCAGTGGTTAAGAATCCACCTGCCAATGCAGGGGACACAGGTTTTGATCCCTGGTCTGGGAAGATCCCACATGCCGCAGAGCAGCTAAGCCCGTGCGCCACAACTACTGGGCCTGCGCTCTACAGCCCACGAGCACAACTACCGAGCTCACACATCACAGCTACTGAAGCCCGAACGCTTAGAACCCATGATTTGCAACGAGAAGCCACTGCAGTAAGCCCACACACCTCCACGAAGAGTAGCCCCTGCTCGCCACAGCTAGAGAGCGCCTGTGCACAGCAATGAAGACCCGACGCAGCCAAAATTAAATAAATAAATAAATTCCAAGTAAGTAGAAGAAAGAAATATTAAAAGTAAGAGCAAAAATCAGTGATACTGAAAACAGGTAAATCATAGAGTTAACACAGCCAAAAGTTCGTTCTTTGAGAAGAGTAATAAAGTTAAACCTCTATCAAAACTCAGTGGAAAAAGAAAAAGCACAGATTATCCCTATCAGGAATGAAATTGGGGATGTTATTATAGATCTTACAGTCGTTAAAAGGATAATAATGGACAAATTTTAACCAATAAATTAGATGAAGTCATCAAATTTCTTGAAAAATAATAGCTTTCTAAAACTGATATGAGACAGAAAATGTAAATAGCCTTATATCAAAGAAATTTATTATCAGAAATTTTCCTGCAAAAGAACTTCAGGTCCACATGGCTTTATTGGTGAATTCTATCAAATATTTAAGGAAGAAAAGCTTTAATTCTACATAACTTTTCAGAAAATAGGGAAAAGGGAATACTTTTACCAACTTTTTGAAAAAATGAGAACAAGTATTACTCTAATACCAAAACTGGTGAAAGACATTTCAAGGAAAGAAAGTGACGTATCAATATATATCATGAACATAGATGCAAAAATCATTAAACTATTAGCTAATTGAATCCAGCAATATGTAAAGAGCATAATACCTTATGAGCAAGTAGAGTTTATTGCAGAATGAAAGGTTAGTTTAAAATTAAAAGTCAATAACTATAAGCACCATATTAACAGAATAAAGGAAATACTTCATGATCATTTCAAAACATGTAGACAAAGCATTTGACAAGATTCAACACTGATTCATGATAAAACTCAGGAAACTAGGAATAGAAGGAAACAGTCTGATAAAGGGCATCTGTGGAAAACCTCCAGCCATCATCATACTTAAAGTTGGGAAAGTTAAGTCCATCACTAGACAATTGCCCTCTAGACAATATCTGTCCCCATTTCCCCCTCTCTTCCCACCAATGCTGAAATTCCTCTGCCTTTCTCCCTTCACCTACCTCCCGCCCCTATTGTTCCCTGTGCTCATTTTTCTCAGAATATTTGTTGAACCTTGAAGAAGATGGATCCCTCATTCTTAAAGCTCTAACAGGAAGTATGTTCACTTCCTGGGCACTCCACAAGTCCAAAAGGTTTGGGGAATCTGTTGATTCAGCAAATATTTATAAAATCATACCCAGATGAAGGTGGAACCAGTTGATTCAGTAGCAAAAGTCCAAATGAATAAAACATCCTTTCACACACCTGTGTGATAGAAGCACCATCAGCAGAAGATACGGAGAAATTCCTAAATATTCAGTTGTTAAGGCCTTGATTTCAGAGGATGATAGCTAACATGCATTAAATCCTTATTACTACTACACCTGAAACTGAGGTACAGTGCAGTGATATGCTTGCCCAAGGTCCCACAGCTTGTAACTAACTAGAGCTGCAGTTTAAATGAACCCAACCAAGTAACATGGCTCTAGAGCGTGTACTTTTCGAGGCTTTTCCCTTTCGGAAGAGCAGAGACCTGGAGGAGACCCTCTGGGACAGACCCGTGAGGATGGGGGAGGGATAGAAAAGGTAACTTTCATCATACTCAAGTTGTAAGACATTTGAAAGGAAAATGTCTTGGGTACTTCTGGGAATGGGGGCAAGAAGGGGAAACCTGAGAGAGGGGCACGCTATGGTGAAATACTAGATTAGTTTTCCAACTTTAATGTGTTTGTGAATCACGTGGGGATCTAGTTAAAACACAGATTCTGATTTGATAGGAGTGGAGCCTCAGAGTCTGCATTTCTAACTAGTTCCCAGATACTGTCAGTGCTACTGGTTACACTTTGAGTAGTGAGGTGTTAATGAAATATATATATTTATATAATGTGGAATATTACTAGCTATTAAGCCAGTGGCCTGGCCAAACATCTATTTTGGTACAGTTATTTAGAAAATATACAAAAATTCAGCAGTTATACAAAAAAAGGGAAGGAAGGGAGGGAATTAGGTAATACCAATTTCTTAGTACAATTTCAAGTTTGCAAGTTTATATCAAAAGCAAATTTTATGTTAAGCTTTAATGATAAAGATGAGTATATGGATAATTATGCAGAAATTAAGATGGAAATTCAATAATACGGTAATAACAAAAATAGCATTAATAAGGCTTTCATCAAATATTGTAGAAGATTTCCGATTAAATACTATAGTGATTTAGACTGTGCTTTGGGTTTATCTTTGTACCTTCTCAAAGTTCCTCTAAAATGGCAGTAAGGAAAAAAATATTTTTTTGAGTACCATTAAGGACAAAGGAAACAAGAGACACTGTGTACAAGAAATGTTCACAAAATTTTGGAAGATAAAAAGATGGAGGAGTATTAATTGAATAAGCAACACGGTGGCAGCTCAAACTTATGTGCCTATAGCTGGGGCTACTAATGAGAAAGCAAATTTGCACAGCAGAATCCAAGAAAGACTCAGGAATTAGAGGAAACAGGAACACTGGTAAGAAGGAGCAAGTGTGGAGTTGGGTGTGGGGAGGGGCTGGTGGAAAGTCGATACCAAGAGCAGTTAGATGCCCGGGTCCTGACCCTTTCTCCATATGCTTAGGAGACCACCATTGCACATTACCATGAAATTTCAGATGAATAAAAGTCGTCAGGAAAACATTTAATATACAGAAAATTGCCATCAGAACAGCATTAGGCTTCTCAATAGCAAAATTTCTTGGATGCCAGAAGAGAATAGAGTAATCCCTTCAGAATTCTGGAGAAAAATTATTTCCAACTTGACAGCCAAACTGTCAATCAAGTGTGAGGCAGAACAAAGACATTTTTGGATATGCAGTCTCAATTTCTCTTCCTATACACTCTGTCTCAAGAAGCTATTGGAGGGGCGGAGTCAAGATGGCAGACTAGGAGGACGCGGAATTCGCCTCTCGGCACAACTAGGGCACCTACCAGGCACCGGCGGGGGACCACAGACACCTAAGGGGACGGGAGGAACCCCCAGCAACTGGATAGGATGGGCAGGGTGGGGCGGAGTGAGGGGGAGGCGAAGTGGAGGCAGGACAGGACTGGCGCCCCTGAGGGGTGGCTGGGGGAGGGGAAGGGATCCCACGTCCAAAGGGGGAAATTGGGGGACCATTGGGAGGGCAGAGGATCAAAAGGGAGCGTGGCCAGGTTTCCCCTGCCCACTTGGGCCCCTGGGAGTCTGCTGAGATCCCGGGCCTGATCCTCTGCCCACGGGTCCTGAAGGAGTGGGAGGGAGGGATGGGAAGCAAAAGTAAAGGCCGGACCTACGGGACTGGCACCCTGACAGGTGGCTGGGGGAGGGGAGGAGTTCCTACACCCAGCGGGACCCACCCACGGTTAGGAGTCCAGTGGGGATGGGGAGACAGTGGGGGAGGGGTGCGAAGGAATGGAAGGGAACGGGGCCAGTGCTTTCCCTGTCCCCTTAGGCACTGGGGAGCCTGTTGGGCTCCCGGGCCTAATCCTGTACCCTTGGAGCGTCCCTCCTGCTGCGCAGAGCCCAAGCTCCACCCCTACACCCGCACCCAGAGCCCTACCTCTACACTCGGAGACCCCCTCGGAGACCCCCTCCAACCGTGCTGGCCCTAAACCCCACCCACACACCCTCAGGCAGGGCCCTACGTCCAAACTCCAGAACTCCACACTCCAGAGGCCCTCCTTTGGACGTGCTGCCTAGTGCTGCCTATCTGCTTTGGCATAGGTCCTAAACAGAAGCCCCGCCCCACACTTAAACATTGCCCCGCCTAAGCCCCCAGCCCCAAGGCCTTTTCCAGCTGCTTAGGTCCTGAGCCTAGGCCCCGCCCCATGCTCCAACGTCACCCCCCACCCGCCTAGGTCCCACCCATCATAAACCCCGCCCTTGCCTGTTTCCCCCCCCACCTAAACTCCGCCCCCCATAGCCAAGACTTTTTTTTTTTTTTCTTTTTTCCTCTTTTAGACTGGGGTTCTGTTTTACCTTGTTGATTCATTGTTGTTGACTCATTTATATTTTTATTTTTTCTAATCTTTTATTTTTCTAATTTTATTTTATTCTTTATACTTTGTTATTTTTCTGATCCTTTTGGCTTGTTCCCACCCCCCCCCCCCGTTTTTTTTTTTCTGTTCTGGTTTTATTTTACCTTGTTGCAGTTGTTTCAATTATATTTTTATTTTTCCTAATTTTTTTTTAGCTTTCTAATTTTGTTTTTTATTCTTTGTTATTGTATTGTTCCTTTTTTCTTCTTTTTTTTTTCCCATGCCACACGGTTTGTGGGGTCTTTTTTTTTTTTTTCCACGCCACACGGTTTGTGGGGTCTTGGTTCCCAGGCCAGAGGTTGGGCCTGAGCTTCTGTGGTGGGAGCTCTGAGTCCAAACTGCTGGATTAACTGAGAACCTCAGACCCCAGGGAATATTAATTAGAGTGAGGCCTCCCAGAGGTCCTCATCTCAGCACCAAGACCCAGCTCTATCCAACTGTTTGCAAACTCCAGTGCTGGATGCCTCAGGCCAAAGAACCAGTAAGACAGGAATACAGCCCCATCCACCAAAAAAAAAAAAAAAAAAAAAAATGCAATGACAAAAAAATATGTTACAGACGAAGCAGCGAGGTAAAAACCTACAAGACCAAATAAATGAAGATGAAATAGGCAATCTACCTGAAAAAGAATTCAGAGTAATGTTAGTAAAGATGATCCAAAATCTCAGAAACAGAATGGAGAAAATACAAGAAACATTTAACAAGGATCTAGAAGAACTAAAGAGCAAACAAACTGATGAACAACACAATAACTGAAATTAAAAGTTTTCTAGAAGGACAAATGACAACAAAAACACGACGATCCAAAACCTATGGGATGCAGCAAAAGTAGTTCTAAGAGGGAAGATTATAGCTATACAAGCCTACCTCAAGAAACAAGAAAAATCTCAAGTAAACAATCTAACCTTACACCTAAAGGAACTAGAGAAAGAAGAACAAACAAAACCCAAAGTTAGCAGAAGGAAAGAAATCATAAAGATCAGATCAGAAATAAATGAAATAGAAACAAAAAAAAACAATAGCAAAGATCAATAAAACTAAAAGCTGGTTCTTTGAGAAGATAAACAAAACTGATAAACCATTAGCCAGACTCATCAAGAAAAAGAGGGAGAGGACTCAAATCAATAAAATTAGAAGTGAAAAAGGAGAAGTTACAACAGACACCACAAATACAAAGCATCCTAAGAGACTACTACAAGCAACTCTATGCCAATAAAATGGACGACCTGGAAGAAATGGACAAATTCTTAGAAAGGTATAACCTTCCAAGACTGAACCAGGAAGAAATAGAAAATATGAACAGACCAATCACAGGTAATGAAATTGAAACTGTGATTAAAAAGCTTCCAACAAAAGTCCAGGACCAGATGGCTTCACAGGTGAATTCTATCAAACATTTAGAGACGAGCTAACACCCATTCTTCTCAAACTCTTCCAAAAACTGCAGAGGAAGGACCACTCCCAAACTCATTCTATGAGGCCACCGTCACCCTGATACCCAAACCAGACAAAGATACTACAAAAAAAGAAAATGATAGACCAATATCACTGATGAATATAGATACAAAAATCCTCAACAAAATACCAGCAAACAGAATCCAACAACACATTAAAAGGATCATACACCATGATCAAGTGGGATTTATTCCAGGGATGCAAGGATTCTTCAATATATGCAAATCAATCACTGTGATACACCATGTTAACAAATTGAAGAATAAAAACCATATGATCATCTCAATAGATGCAGAAAAAGCTTTTGACAAAATTCAACACCCATTTATGATAAAATCTCTCCAGAAAGCGGGCATAGAGGGAACCTACCTCAACATAATAAAGGCCATATACGATAAACCCACAGAAACGTTCTCAATGGTGAAAAACTGAAAGCATTTCCTCTAAGATCAGGAACAAGACAAGGATGTCCACTCTCATCACTATTATTCAACATAGTTTTGGAAGTCCTAGCCATGGCAATCAGAGAAGAAAAAGAAATAAAAGGAATACAAATTGGAAAAGAAGAAGTAAAACTGTCATTGTTTGCAGATGACATGATACTATACATAGAGAATCCTAAAGATGCCACCAGAAAACTACTAGAGCTAATCAATGAATTTGGCAAAGTTGCAGGATACAAAATTAATGCACAGAAATCTCTTGCATTCCTATACACTAATGATGAAAAATCTGAAAGAGAAATTAAGGAAACACTCCCATTTACCACTGCAACAAAAAGAATAAAATACCTAGGAATAAACCTACCTAGGGAGAAAAAAGACCTGTATGCAGAAAACTATAAGACACTGATGAAAGAAATTAAAGATGGTACCAACAGATGGAGAGATATACCACGTTCTTGGATTGGAAGAATCACTATTGTGAAAATGACTATACTACCCAAAGCAATCTACAGGTTCAATGCAATCCCTATCAAATTACCAATGGCATTTTTTACGGAACTAGAACAAAAAATCTTAAAATGTGTATGGAGACACAAAAGACCCCAAATAGCCAAAGCAGTCTTGAGGGAAAAACACGGAGCTGGAGGAATCCAGCTCCCTGACTTCAGACTATACTACAGAGCTACAGTAATCAAGACAATATGGTACTGGCACAAAAAAAGAAACATAGATCAATTGAACAAGATAGAAAGCCCAGATATAAACCCACGCACCTATGGTCAACTAATCTATGACAAAGGAGGCAAGGATATACAATGGAGAAAAGACAGTCTCTTCAATAGTGGTGCTGGGTGCTACATGTAAAAGAATGAAATTAGAACACTCCCTAACACCATACACAAAAATAAACTCAGAATGGATTAAAGACCTAAATGTAAGGCCAGACACTATAAAACTCTTAGAGGAAAACATAGGCAGAACACTCTATGACATAAATCACAGCAAGATCCTTTTTGACCCAGCTCCTAGAGTAAGGGAAATAAAAACAAAAATGAACAAATGGGACCTAATGAAACTTAAAAGCTTTTGCACAGCAATGAAAACCATAAACAAGACGAAAAGACAACCCTACAAATAGGAGAAAATATTTGCAAATGAAGCAACTGACAAAGGATTAATCTCCAAAATATACAAACAGCTCATGCAGCTCAATATCAAGAAAACAAACAATGCAATCCAAAAATGGGCAGAAGACCTAAATAGACATTTCTCCAAAGAAGATATACAGATGGCCAACAAATGCATGAAAAGATGCTCAACATCACTAATCATTAGAGAAATGCAAATCAAAACCACAGTGAGGTATCAGCTCACACAGGTCAGAATGGCCATCATCAAAAAATCTACAAACAACAAATGCTGGGGAGGGTGTGGAGAAAAGGCAGCCGTCCTGCACTGTTGGTGGGAATGTAGATTGATACAGCCACTCTGGAGAACAGTATGGAGGTTCCTTAAAAAACTAAAAATAGAACTACCATATGACCCAGCAATCCCACTACTGGGCATATACCCTGAGAAAACCATAATTCAAAAAGATGCATGTAGGACAATGTTCATTGCAGGTCTATTTACAATAGCCAGGTCATGGAAGCAACCTAAGTGTCCATTGACAGATGAATGAATAAAGAAGATGTGGCACATACATAAAATGGAATATTACTCAGCCATAAAAAGGAATGAAATTGAGTTATTTGTAGTGAGGTGGATGGGCCTAGAATCTGTCATACAGAGTGAAGTAAGTCAGAAAGAGAAAAACAAATACCATATGCTAACACATATATATGGAATTTTAAAAAGCGGTACTAATGAACTTAGTGGCAGGGCAGGAATAAAGACACAGATGTAGAGAACAGACTTGAGGGCACAGGGTTGGGGGGGGGGACGGGGAAGCTGGGATGAAGTGAGAGAGTAGCATTGACGTATCTATACTACCAAATGTAAAACAGTGGGAAACTGCTGCATAGCACAGGGAGATCAGCTCGGTGCTTTGTGACCACCTAGAGGGGTGGGGTAGGGAGGGTGGGAGGGAGGCGCAAGAGCGAGGGGATAATGGGATATATGTATATATATAGCTGATTCACTTTGTTATAAAGCAGAAACTAACACAACATTGTAAAGCATTTATAGTCCAATCAAGATGTGAAAAAAAAAAGAAGCTATTGAAGGATGTGGTTCACCAAAGCAGGAGCATTGATGAAAAATCAGGACAACATGGGATACAGAAAAAGAAGATCCAGCATAGAAGGGAGATGACAGGTACACCCAGGATAAGGTCAGAAGGAGTCCTGGGAAGGCATGTCCAAAGGTGAGCTAGAGATGGGGAGCTCCAGGAGGCAGAACACCTGAGAAAAGTTGGAATTGTAGGCTTCTGTATAGATTTGACAAGTGTGGAGTGTTGTATTTGGAGGCTATTGGAGTGGGATGTTTTAGCCATAGCTAGAAAGAGAAATAAGCAATAAAAACAAGTCTATTATAATATTCAGGAGAAAAAGAAATGTTTTGTAAGAAGAGAATCATAATCAATATACTACCTGGCTCTGAAGTTAAAATATTTACATGATTATAATAATGGAAATAGGACACTCAGCTTATCCAAACATGGTGCTAACAACTGTAGCAGTTGTTTGGGAGGGCAGGTTAAGAGAGCCAATACTCATCTAGTATGTCTTGATAAATCAAGACATACTACCAGAAGCATTGTTAAGAAATAGGAAGATAAATGTCCAAAGAAATGGCAAAAAGAATTGAAGGGACTGAGGAATGGGGAATAGGTGGAAGTGAGGCAAGGGGCAGCTATTTTATACTATAAATCTTTTAACATGTTATTATGGAAATTCTCAAACATATTCAAAAGTGTAGAGAAAAATACAATGAGTCTCCATGTACCCCTCCTCCAGCCCCAACAATTACTGACGTGGCCAATCACATTTCATCCATACTCTCACTCACTATCCCATCTTATTTTATTTTATACCATAAACCTTTAAGTACTATTTAATTTTTTTTAAATTTATTTTATTGAAGTATAGTTTACGATGTTGTATTAATTTGTACTGTACAGCAAAGTGATTCAGTTATATATACATTCTTTTTCATATTCTTTTCCATTATGGTTTATCACAGGAAATTGAATATAAGTATATACTATTTAATTTTTAATTGTTGATTAAATACCTGCAGATGATAGGAATAATATTTGTGAAAAGATATCACTATACACCAAACTGCTTTGCAACCAAAAGAAAAATAACAGTAATCACTCACTACCTCAGACAACATGGCCCAATAGGAACTTTATCAAAGTTGGTACATGTACTACAGATATACAATGGAATACTACTCAGCCATAAAATAGAACGAAATAATGCCATTTGCAGCAGCAACATGGATGCAACTGGAGATTATCATACTAAGTGAAGTAAGTCAGAAAGAGAAAGACAAATACCATATGATATCACTTTTATGTGGAGTCTAAAATATGGCACAAATGAATCTACCTACAAAATAGAAACAGACTCACAGACACACATCAGACTTGTGGTTGCCAAGGGGGAGGGGAGGAGGGAGAAGGATGGACTGGGAGTTTGGGGTTGGTAGGTGCAAACTATTACATTTAGAATGGATAAACAAGGTCCTACTGTATAGCACAGGGAACTATATCCAGTCTCCTGGGATAAACCATAATGGAAAAGAATATTAAAAAAAAAGAATGTATGTGTATAACTGAGTCACTTTGCTGTACAGCAGAGATTGGCATAGCATAGTAAATCAACTATACACCAATTTAATAAAAAGTTGGTACATGTACTAGACAGCACAATACACTGGGAATGAATATGGACATGGGTAATGAAATTGACAAAAGCACACATCTTCCCTCCAAATGTGGCTCCCAAAAGAATTTTAACTAAAAGTCAGAAGATTAAAACAAATAAGTATCAGGAATTAGGCTATCAGCAAAATATGGCTACAGCATACTGAAATGAAAGGGCAGTGTCCACATCTGCCCTTCCCCACTTATTAATAGATAATGTCTTAAAGTGATGGTTTCCAGTAACCACAGTGAGGAACACTGCATGGGGTGTAAATGCTGTGCTCCTTTATGTGACGAGATGAAGAAAGGAGAAATAGTGTGAGGCAGTAGCTAATTCAGAATATGTGTAATAAAAATGTAAAAATAATTCCTTCTTCCTCCTAATATATAATAAGCAGAGAAAAAGGCAGAGAATGCACAATAGGCACATAAAGGCAAAAAAAAAAGCCAAATTCTGTTTCCCCATCCCCACCCAGGGAAGTAAAAGAGGTCAAATCAAAGACTGTATTAAAATCAAGGATCCCATAGTACTATAAATGTAAATGTTAAAGGACATATCAAAGTTTCTTGTAGATTGTGAAATTCATATTTGACATTTCAAGAGAATGTTAAAATGTTTTTTTAAGTTAATATATGGAGATGGTTAAAAAATTTTTTAGAATGGTGCTAAAGGCCTATACATGAAAAGTTGGGTCGTTCTCTCTCATTTCCCATCCCTCAGTCTCCCTGTTCCTCTCCACAGAGGTAACCACTCTTGTTGGGTTCCTGTGTATCCTTCCAGAAATTGTCACACGCATGTGCATACACCCCTGCACACACACAAAGGGGAGCATACCACGCATACTTACTATAGCTCGAAGAGGGCTCCGTGTCAATACATATACCTCTATCTCTTTTTGGCCATGTGGTATTTCATATAGACCATAATTTATTAGCCTCACATTGGTGGAAATGAGAGTGGGTTCCAGTCTGGGACCATTATAAATGATGCAATGAATTTCCTCATCTTTATGCTCATGTAAGAGTACGTCTGTAAGATAAACTTGGTGGGAATTTTTCAAAATAAAGTTTTATATCCTACATAAAATGGTACATAGTGTATTTCCAATGACGTTGAGTGAACTTCATGTTCTAATTCCAGTTTGAGCATGTGCTTCAAGGAAAAGTCAGCTCTTGGTTATCTATGAAAGGGTCGCCCTGTGAGGATTTTCATGTAGCGGCTCTGGCTGAGCCTCCTGCTGCAGCACTGGTCAAAAAGGGACTGAGGCCGAGGCGAAGGAGATGCTGGCGAGGTGGCAGCACGATCCCCTCCAGTTCCTGCAGCGTCGCAGTCAGGAGCTGAAGCAGCAGCTTGATGATTTGCTTTCTGAGAGTCGACTGAAAGGAGCTCTAGAAGCCAGTAAAAGGTGAGATATTTACCAAAGATGTATCCAATTAAAACAGGCAATAGATGAAAATAAAAATGCTCTTCAAAAATTAAGCAAAACTTATATTCTCTCACAGGCTGATGAACCTGCCCCTGTTGGGAGTTACAATCAGACGAAAGAGGAGGAACACAATCTTCTGGATAAGCTTACCCACCAACTGCAGGAACTTCCTGTGTCCATAAGTAGAGAAAATGTCGCTGAAACTGGGGCGCTTACTGAAGGAGAGGACGATGACAATTCTGCTGAAGAAGATGAAGAAGAAGAAGATGACGAGGCCACGAGTGGAGAATACGTTGCTGTTGGAGATTTTATGGCTCAGCAAGTCAGAGACCTTACATTTAAGAAAGGGGAAATTCGCCTTATAATTGAAAAAAAACCCTGATGGTTGGTGGATGGCTAGAATGCCAAAGGAAACAAAGGTCTTATTCCCAGAACAGACTGGGAGCCCTGTAATAAAGAAGAAGGCCAGGAGTCTAGTGAAGAAGGCAGTGAAGAAGATGTAGAGGTAGACATGGCAGAAGGAGCAGAAGTTAAACAAAGAACCGATTCTCATTGGAGTGCAGTCCGAAAAGCCATCTCAGAGCAGATTAACACCGTCGACGTATTGACCACGATGGGAGCTATTCCTGCCGGGTTCAGGCCTTCCACCCCCTTCCAGCTTCTAGAGCAAGGGGATCAATTTCGAGCAAGTTACTTCTTACAACCAGAGCTCACTACTTCACAACTGGCCTTCAGAGATCTAATGTGGGGTGCTAAAACAGGCTCTATTAGGGCAAGACCAAGTTGTGTTTCCTTGATTCTGACCCTCTGGAGCTGTAAGATGATTCCTGTCCCAGGAGTGAGCATCCAGGTTCTGAGCAGACACGTGCGCTTCTGTCTGTTTGACGGCAATAAGGTTCTGAGCAACATTCATACAGTCAGGGCCACGTGGCAACCTAAGAAACCCAAAACATGGACCTTTTCTCCCAGGTTACTGGCATCTTGCCCTGCTCGCTTGATGCTGACTGTTTCATCAGGTCCAATTCTTCTTCTCCAGATCTTGGAATATTATTTGAACTTGGAATTTCTTATATTCGCAATTCAACTGGTGAAAGAGGAGAATTAAGTTGTGGCTGGGTGTTTCTTAAACTTTTTCATGCCAGTGGAATTCCTATTCCAGCAAAACCTTATGAACTCTTCTTGAATGGAGGCACCCCTTATGAAAAAGGTGTTGACGTGGACCCTTCAGTGTCCAGAAGGGCACATGGTAGTGTTTTCCATCAGATGATGACAGTGAGAAGGCAGCCTCAACTTCTAGTAAAACTGAGATCTTTGAACAGAAGATCAAGGAACATGCTAAGTCTACTGCCGGAAACATTAATGGGAAGTATGTGCTCCGTTCATTTGTTGATATTTTATCACCAGATTCTTGGAGATGTGCTCCTGAAAGACAGGATGGCATGCGCAGTGCTGATTTAATTAGTAATCCAGTGCTGGCCACCTTCCCCAAGCTCTTGGAGCAGCCTGACATAATGGATGCACTCAGGAGTTCCTGGGCTGAGAAAGAGAGTACATTAAAAAGATCAGAGAAGAGAGACAAGGAGCTACTGAAGGCCGTGTTCCTCCTGGTTTACCACGACCGCCTCCTCCACTCCGCGCTCCTGCCCCCGTTCAGGTGGGCAGAGGAGGAGACAGAGGCTGCCCAATGGAAGGTCATCGCTGACTTGCTCAAGCAAAACCAAGAAAACGAGGGCGCCCTCCAGGCTCTGCTGTCGCCAGCGGGGCTCCATGAACCTTTCGGCATTTCAGAGCAGACCTATGACTTCTTGGGTGAAATAAGAAAGAATGCAGCCTGACAGCGGTGCCCCTTGACCTTCCACTTCCTGCTGAATCTGATAGATCCTCCATGACAACCTGCATCGCGTGACAAAACCAGAAGTAACTGTCCCATCACAACTTAGGCTTTATTCTTTTTTGTTCAGGCCACATTCTATAAGAAATATTTATCTGATAATTTGAATATGTGTTAATACAATGAAGTAAATTTTTATAAGGAATACTGTTATATCTAAATTTAAAGAGAATTTTTTTTCACAAACCAGCTAACAAATTTTTGTTTTGTTTTTCTTTTTCTTTTTTATTGAGTATAGTTGATTTACCATATTATGAAAGTTTCAGGTGTACAATATAGTGATTAACAATTTTTAAAGATTATACTCCATTTAAAGTCATTAATACTGGCTATATTCCCTGTGCTGTACAATATATCCTTGTAGCTTATTTATTTTATACTTAATAGTTGTGCCTCTTAATCCCCTACCCCTATCTTGCCTCTCCCCACTGGTAACCACTAGTTTGTTCTCTATATCTGTGAGTCTGTTTCTTTTTTTTTATTGAAGTATAGTTGATTTACAATGTTGTGTTAATTTCTTCTGTATAGCAAAGTGACTCAGTTATACATATATATATGCACTTTTTTTTTTTTTTTTTTTTGCGGTACGCGGGCCTCTCTCTATTGTGGCCTTTCCCGTTGCGGAGCACAGGCTCCGGACGTGCAGGCTCAGCGGCCATGGCTCATGGGCCCAGCCGCTCCATGGCATGTGGGATCTTCCCGGACCGGGGCACGAACCCGTGTCCCCTGCATCGGCAGGCGGACTCTCAACCACTGCGCCACCAGGGAAGCCCAATATATACACTCTTTTTTATATTCTTTTCCATTATGGCTTATCATAGGATATTGGATATAGTTCCCTCTGCTATGCAGCAGGACTTTGTTGTCCGTCCATTCTGTATGTAATGCCAAGTAACAAATTTAAGTTAACTGTATCTATAGATTTGTATGAAAGCAAGATTTTATCAAAAGCTAAATTTATGACTATTCAAGAAAGTGAAAATATAATCCACAGACTAGGAGAAGATATTTGCAAATGATATATTTGATAAGAGTCTAGTACCCAGAATATATTAAATATATGATTTTGCTAATAAACTTCGTGTTGTGAAATGTAGGGGAAATCAGAAAAAAAAAAGGGATTGAGAGTGGGAAGCAGAGTGTGTAACCCAGGGAGCGGCTGATGCAGGAATGGAGGTGTATTCTAGCACATCCATGTCTAATTAGATTCCCATGCTGGTTTTAAAATAATTTGGCAATGACCTACTACTTAGAACTGCCTACATTTTACTCATCCCCACCCCCCACCTCTGCCCACAAGGTGAGCATAGCCATATTTTGCTTGTTCAAAGGGAAAAGCTATCAAAAGTACAGAAAGGTAGCCAGCAGCACATCGAGGCTACAAAATGACAGATTCTTGTCAGATATCTGAGGCCGGAAACTCAGGGCCATCCCCAGGCCAAGGGGCAGCATGGGAGCCCACTGAAAATTGGTGTGGGCCAGTGTGGAGGTTAGGACCTTTCGGTGCCTGTCCTGGCTGCCCTGCCCCTTCTTTCCCTACTTCTGAGCTGCCAGTTTGGTGGCGGGGCAGGGTGGAGAGAGGGAGAGAGAGAGTGATTTAAGAGTTTCTCCAAAGAACAGAATTAGTGTGAGAACAAATTAATACTGTACAATCAACCACCTGATGCTCAGAGAGGCCAAATGAAGGGTAGATTCCCTCTGGAGGCATCAAGCGGATAATGCTTCTCAGAATTGCTAAATTTCAAGAGAATGGTTGAGAGGTGTATTTTCTGGTTAAAAGTGGTGATAAGAGCCAAGGCATTCATTCCCTCGAAATCAATTCCTGATCTTTCCTACTGACTATAATAAATGTGAGAAATGAATTTTCAGTGGTGAAATTTATGACTTGTTAATTAACATAATGGACTTTCGTTGATCTCATTAGTGGGAGTCAAAATTTGAAAGAAAGAAAAGTTAAGATTCTTGGGATTCTGATTCATGGAGTTTTGGGTGGGGCCTGGAAAAAAATCTGCATTTTCTAAAAATGTCCCAGGTGATTCCGATGAGCAACCAAGTTGAAAACACCTCATTCTAAGGATAGAGGCAAATGGAAATGGTAAACATTTACCATTTAGTTATAAATGACACATTCCATACCTTCCCTTGCCTTCCAGATGTGGTTGGTAAAAATGCAGCCCATAAAACTTGAAGCCCTTTCCAATATGGTCATGGATGTGGAGAAGAGTTCACTTCAGGACATGTAGAGCTTGGTATGCATGAGAACATCCAGGTGGAGGTGACCAGGAGGGAGTTGGATGTACAAGTATGAAGCTCTGGAGGGATCTTGGCTGAAGATGGGTTTGGGAGACATTAGGAGATAGATGGAATGAACAAAGTCACTGAGGAGAGCAGGCTGGATGAAAGGAGACCGAAGGATGAAACTCTATGTGCGGATATGGACGTGGCCATTGTAACTAATCTTTCTTCCTTCTACTTACATTTTCGTAAAAACTCAACTCTATTTCTATGCTAACCTATATATCCCTTGCCTTTGTGTGTGCCTTTACTACATTCCCCCCCGTCTGCTCCTGTCCAGGCTCCGAATGCCCAATTCTTTCAACTATCACTCAGTGCTTTCCAGACTCCACCCCACCTGAGCTGATATTACATGGGAGCCTCTGGTTTGAAGTATCCTTCTCAAAACTTAGGACCCAGAAATAAGTATGACCCTTCAGAGGCTGGCCCAGATTAAGCAGGAAACAGGAAGACTGCTCATTGCTGGTGTTGAGGCACCATAAGTTCCCATCAGCAAGCTGAAGCGCACCACTGTGAACTGGGGTATCGTCCCTGTTTCCCTTACACCCCCAAAGATGCTCAAGAACCAAACCTACATTTTATCACATAATTCTACTTTTCTTTTATTTCTTTTTGGTCATGCCGCGCATCTTGCCGGATCTTAGTTCCCCGACCAGGGATCGAACCGGTGTCCCCTACAGTGGAAGCATGGAGTCTTAATCACTGGGCTGCCAGGGAATTCCTAATTCTACTTTTCTTGAGTCACTATATATTCGTATATTTTTGAAGAGAGAGAGATCACAAGTTTCTCTACATGTATGTATCTCTGTAGGTATCTGTAGATACACACATGCACACACATGTGAAGGACTGACTTCTCTTAGGACTTATTAGCATATCAAAAATGTTGGTCAGCCCTGATAGAAACACCAGTGTTCCCCCTGTGTTGATTCAGGCAGGTGGGGATGACTGAAGAACAGTGGACCTATTGCCCCAAGTCCTGGTGGCAGCCGTGAGACCGTGGGTAACCATTAGTCAAAAATCCATTTCACCTGCCTTCACTAGTCAAGGTTGTCTAGGAAAAGGCTTGCACGTCCTCCGCGCAGCACGTAGCCGAGACAATAACGTTTTTGCCCGACTTGCTTTCCGGGAACTTGGAGTCACCTGCGTCTACTCTGAGCTGAGCTGGTCCTGAGACTGGACGGACTACCGACCTTTCAACTGGGCATGCGCGAGTGTCCACTCGATGACCTTTTGACGTCAGAGGGCCGGAAACTCCGCCCTCAGGCGGAGCTAAGCGCCTCCATTTTTCAACGTGTTGATGCCTGTGGCTTGGATCCGCCTGCGCAGAACGTGGATTACCTCACCTTTTTCCAGTCACCTTTTTTCTCCTGTTCCCCACACCTCGGGCCGCCAGGTATCTTTATTTCTATCCCATAAATGCCCCGAGCCCCTTGTCCGTGGGAAGGCAGATGTGAGGCGTGTTCTCCCTTCGGCTTGGCTGCTTTGTGAATAAGCGCTGTTGTTGCTGTAAACCTCAGCGTCTCAGCATTTTGGCTTGCTGCGTGGGGCGCAGAACGAATCTGGTACCTGGTTCGGTAACAGCCCCTTGTGAGGTCTGATTCCCGGTCTGTGGCTCAGCGAGCCCCACTTCTGATTCCTTGCACCTCTCAGCAGCCCTGGTAAGTCAATGGAAGGGAGGATATCCTTTGATTAAGAATTTGCTCAACTGACCCTTGAAATAGACCTAGTTCTTTCAATGATAGGATCCCAGAATCTTCAGCAAGAAATGAGCTTAGAGATGATTTCCCCTCTTTTTAAAAATGAGGAGACATAACCAGAGAGGGGAAGTGACTTGCTCACAGTCACACAGCAGATTCCCAACTTCCTTTCTGTATTCTCCCTTCATATTTGTCTCTTGAGCTAAAAGGCCTGAGTGGCTTGCCCAAACCTCTCTTGGCTATCACATCTCACCACTTGCCAGGGACGGGGACTGAGAGGCGGATAAGGCGAGGTCCCACACCAGGTCACGGGGGCACATGGAGAGTGGTTTGTGGGGAGGACACGGGAAAGCAGTTGGCTGAATGAATGTTTGGGATGAACACTGGCTTTCCACCACGCAGGGGCTTTGGACAGTTACTGTTGCAAACACCTCTCGAGTTCCCTCCTAAACCTGAGCCTGTGTATGTGACACCTTGCTGGGGTGGGCAGGAGGCCAGTGATACCTGTGTTTAACAGGTGGCCTGAGCCCCAGAGGATGACGGGTGATCTGGGTCACATAGCTGGGTTGGACCAGGCCTGGAAGTCTTGGCTCCCACTTTGCTTGGCCCAGCCTGCAGGCCTCTAAGGCTCTTTAGGGGTCCCCGTAGGCGAGGGACAGAGAGTTTCTTTGGTGGTTGGCGGAGCCGCAGAGTCCTGTGACCTTCCTGCTCGTGGTGAGCTAGCTCACCACGCCTGCCTGACACCTGAGCTCTGGACGGCTCCTTTTCGGGCCCAGCTCATGTTTCTCTCTGGGGGACATGCCGCAGCTTGGAGGTAACTGAAGACCCCCGTCTCTTGTTAGAGGCGGAAACTGAACCATAGCTTTTGGTGGGGCCTGGATATTCATGAGAGAGCCTCTTCCTGGAAGCAGGCTGACTAAGAGAGCTTGGTATTACAGACACCAAGGGATGCTCTCTGTAGTTCCCTGAGCTCACTTGCTTTTGTCTGCCTCAGGACCCTCGGACCGGCGACTTCTGCCTGAGGCAGGCTCAGCTCCCAGCCCCATCTTATTTATCTGGAGAACTGTCTTCACAAACTCATCTTAGCCATAACCTCCTGTGGGGGATCTTCTCTGAGTTCCAAACAAAGAGCATCTGGCTCGCTATCCTCACCAGTCTTAGAATTTAGCATCAAGTACTGATATTGCTGGTTTCTCTGTGTGTGTGGTCAAGTCTGCATTTGAAAAGGACATGTTTTCTTCAGCTGTATGGTGCAGTGTCCTATGCAGGGTTCTTATTAAGCTTCTAAATTGTGGAGTTCAACCCTTCTTCCTTACTGGTTTTATTTTTTGTCTGCTTGATCAGCTACTCAAAGAGGTGTATTAAAATCTCCTACTTCAATGTTGAACTTGTCGATTTCTCCTGATAGTTTTGTCAATTTATGCCTTACACAATTTGAAGCTGTCTCATGAGGTGCATGAAGTCTTCTAATTTTTATCTTCATTTAATTGAAACTTTGTATCAGTATGTTATGATCCTCTAGTTCTAATTATATTCCGCACCCCAATTTATATGATGAGATTTTTCCCTTAAATTTTGAAGGACTGCATATGGGTAAGCCACAATTTAATTAACTAGTCCTCTATTATTGGACATTTATTGTTTTTAATTTTTCACTGTAATGAGCATCTTTGTGTACAACTCTCTCTGGGTAGAGTCCTAGTAGTGGAATTAAGAGGTCAGGGTGAGTGAACATTTTAAAGGCTTGTCATATCTGTTGCTCCTTCACGACTGTTGATCAAATTAGTTTTCAGTGTGGAGTCACCCAGTTGGTTGTGGTTGAGCTGTGTGTTCTTACAATCTCTCAGTGTTTTCGGCCTGGTCTTTTTTTGTCAGCTAGGCATCCCCCACATTTGTGGACACTTGGTGGACAATAAATATAAATTATAACTTTATTCCTGTTACATTTCCCCTGTTAGATTTGGCCCAACATGCCAACATCTCTCAGCCTCTGATTCAGCCGCCAATGCGGGGGCCACGCCTTCCATAGCTTCACTCGAGTCAGAATGGAAATGAGGAGAACAGAACCCCACGGGGATATCAAGTTCTTTCCCAATACGACTAATGAATAGTTTATTAAACATTTACTCTGCACTAGGCACTACACATACGTTAACTCATTGGATCATCACAAAATTCCCCCAAAGCCGGTATTACGGTCTCCACTTTAAGATGTGGAAATTGAAATTCAGAGAGTGGAACTCTGTCGAACTGGTCATCCTGCTCTGGGTGAGCGGAGGCAGGATTCCAACCCTGGGCTGGGGTTCTGGTCTGCGACCCAAATGGCCAGCCCCGCGCTAAAGGAATCCACCACCAGGTGGCAGTAGAGCCAATGGGCCCAGGAAGGACCTCTTGGTGGAGATATGAAATCAGCCACAAACTGCATTTTCTTCCTATAAAGTAGCACTGACTCTTATTGACATGCTTAAAACTAGATTATTCAATAAAATAAACATTAACCCAACAGGCACATTCCTCGGGGTAAAACGATAATAAAGTAAACAGACCTTTGAACGTGGACCTCTCTAGCCTAGATTTCATCAGTATGATTCCTCAGGGGGAAATCTCCACTCCTAACTCATCTCCCTGGCTTTCCGCCCACTCCTTGCTGCTTCTGCCCCCTGCATTCTCCACCCGTAGCAGTAATCTAGGCTTTGGGGCCATCCTCAGCTGGGAGAGCCTATCAGAATCTGGGGCAAGGATATTAGAGAGGGGAACCTGATGGCCCGAAAGCCCTCCTGGGGATTGGGACAGTCCCGGTTTTGGAGAGAATTCTCAACTCACCATCCAACCACCCACCCTTCCACCCATCCAGCTTGTGAGAGAAGATGTGCCTCTTTCTGATCTAAGAGTCCACAAACCCCTCTCATTTCGTCAGTCTCCCAGTCATGGTTTGAGATTTTTCTGCCTCCTTTAAAAAAAAAAAGAAAAAGGGTTTTATACTTTCTTTTTAGAGTTCCTGAGCAAGCATGAGGGCTTTGCTTGCTGCTTTCCCCCTCTTGCCCAGCAGCATCTCTTTCAAACCCTTCGAACAAGCACACATTTGTATTGTCTAACTGTGTCTATCCTTCAACAGAAATAGAACAGCAAAAGGATTTTTTTTTTTTTTAACATTCTGCCACACGTGGGTTCTGCCTAGATGGTCCAGGGTTGAACTCCAAGCCCGCCTCAGCAGTGTCCCTTGCTGCAATCTGACTGCTCCCAGTGCCCTGTCCTCATGCTTGGGGGAGGGTCTCTCTGCTCCACAGGCAGAGTGAGTTCCTGACTGTCACAGGAGTTAGGAACCTCTGGGTGGGACTGATGCTGGAGAAGCAGCCAGGAGCGGAGCTCTAAGCTCCACCTTTTACAAGTTCTGTGATTTGGGGTAAGTTACTTGAGTTTGATGAGACTTGGTTTCCTTGGTGCAAGGTGGGCATAAGTATAGCCCCTCCTGTGCAGAAATGTTGTATTTGGTACAATAATGCATGTCAAGTGCTTAGCACAGTGCCTGGCACACGGGGCTAAGTGTTCAGTACTGTTGGCTATTGTTCAGGTAAGTAAGGAATGGGGATAGCTCATGGAATCATGGAACATCACTGCTGATGGGCCCGTAGGGATCAGGCTACGCTATGGTCTGAGTGTTCATTTCCCCCCAGATTCATATGTTGAAGTCCTGATGCCCAGCCTGATGGTATTAAGAAGCGAGGTCTTCGATCCTGAGGGTGGACCCCTCAGGAACGAAATTAGTGCTCTTATAAAAGAGAACCCACAGAGCTCTCTTGTCCCTTCCACCATGTGAGGGCCCAGAAAGAATTGGCACCTGGAAGAGGGCTCTTACCACAACCTGAGCCTGCGGACACCTGATCTTGGACTTCCAGCCTCCAGGCCTGTGAGAAATTTCTGTTGCTTATCGGCTGCCTGGTGTGTGGTATGACGGCACAGCAGCCTGGATGGGCTAAGACAGGATAGTTCTCTCAAATAACAGATGTCTTGCTTTACCAACTTGGATGAAAATAAGCAACTATTTTTTGAGGCCCAAATAAGCGATTCCAAGCTCCCAACATACAACTTATTAAGAATGTCTCCCATTATTTTTCAATTTTACCTCAGTAAAGCTTAAAAAAAGGTGTCCTCCCGATAGTAAGTCTAGAGACCCTGAGCGATTCCCGGTTGTGGTCACTTCATGTCTGAGAAGATAAAGAGGCCAAAGGACCATTCTCCGTGCGGCCTGCCTCCCAGGCCACAGCTGTTTCTCAGGGCTCTCTCTGCAGGTTATGGTCAGCTGGGGCTGGCCTGGGCTCCCGTGGCGATGGTGTTTCAGAGGTGGAGCTCTTTGAGCTTCTCCACACAGCTTATGTCAAGCCTGGGCTAGTTCTCCCCAGAGCTCTGAATCCTCCAGGGGCTCTTTGGGTCCCCCTGGAAGCTGGAGGCTGTCCCTCACTGCAGCCGCCAGCAAAAATGAAATGGCAGCCCAGTGATGCTGTGAACCCCCCCTGCGCTCCACACCCACACTGGCCACCCCCAGAGCTGCTTCCTGCCCTCCCGACATCTCCAAGCCGAGTTCCAAAACCCCCGGAGGAAGGACTTCCTCCCCGAGTCCTAAGATCATAACAGCCCTAGATTTCTCTTCTCAGCAGCACCTCCCATTTCCTTCAGCAGAAACTACCATCCTGTTGCTCCTGTATTTAGGTGCGAAAACTGCAGCCGGCTGGTCAGTAGGCGGGCCCACATGTCCTGACGCCCAACGTAGGGCTCTTAGCCCAAACCCTAATGGGCCTAGGTTCGAGTGGAAAAATTGGGAGGAACAGATAGGGGTCGGGGGTCAGGAACAGGTCAGTTAAGTCAGGGCACTGAGGGGAGCCGTGGGGGCGGGTGAGTCTGCAATTGGTGGGGGTGGGAGTGATGAAGGGGCCAAGGCCCACTGGATGCTGATATTCATTTTTGGTAGAAAGGTCCCTCAAGAGCTGTGCAATTAGGTGCTTGATGAATCAGAAAGAGTTTTTTTGAGGATGAGAAGGAAATACCCAGTGCTGGCTTATGGGCTGTAGGGCTGTTGTAAAGACCAAAACCAAAACCATGAAGTCTGGGGACTGTGAATTCCATTCATTTGCATGTGAGCTGCCATTAATTTGTAGATTGAATTTGGGACCCTAACAAGGAGCACATAAAATTAAATTAAGTAATTAGTGCTAATGTCTGCAACTGCTCTCAGGACAATTACTCAATGAGGGAGCAGTGAGAGCCTAAGAACTTTAAATCGGTTCTTCTTTTCTTGGTCAGTGGTAAATGCGGAGCTGCCAAAAGCATAGAAACACACGTGAGCACACCACCACCATGCCAGAAGCCCCCGCGTGGATGGATGGGGGTCCACACGGAGTGGTCAGAAACCAGAAATCCCATCAGTCCTGACCCAGGTAGGGCCTGACTTCTCTGCACTGGCAAATTGTAGACCCTTTCCCCAGGATACTGTTCCTTATTGAGACCAGGAGCAGCTTGGGACGCCTGGCATCAAGGTGCTCGCGTGCAGGAGAGATGGGGGAATTCATCTAGCTTGGGGTACATGTACCTTGGGGTTGCAGAGTGGGGCATCCAGGCTGCTCAGAGCCCTTCATCCCAGACCCTTAGAAAAGAAATCTAGAGAAGCACCTGTTGCTCTAGGTGCCGGCTCCTCCTTCCACCTTAAGGCAGTGGATCTCCAAGTGTGTAGCCTGGACCAGCCACATCAGCATCACCTGGAAACTTAGAACTCCAGATTCTCAGCCCCACCCCAGACCTACTGAATCACAAACTCCACGCAGCTGGTTGCGTCAGCACCCTCCTGGTGGCTTTGACGCATCTTCACGTTTATGAAGTTCTGCCCTAGGGGATCCTCGGATGGTGGCAACTTCATGGATAAGAGTGTGGCCTGCATTCCAATTCTGGCTTTGCGGTGGGTGGGCCTATGGTGAGGCTGGGGTCACGTTCGGGTAGATTGTAAGAGGGCCTGGCTGTCTGGTGCACCCTGGCTCTAGCCGCCTCCATTGACTCCCCCTATTCCCAGCCCTGTCTTCCCACTGGATAGGTGTGAGACCTTGGACCCTAAAGAACTGAGTTCTGGTTTTGTTGTTGTGAGGTGGGGCCCTAGGAATGTGCATTTTAAGAGCTCCCCAGTTATTCTGATGGTCAGCCAAACTTGGGGATTACTGGTTTAACATCTATGAACCTCAGTTTTCTAACCTGTAAAGCAGGGTCATAGTATGTGCATCGTGGGGTCGTTGTGGGGATTAAATGAAACAGTGCAGGGAAAGCACTTAGCATCCGCCTAGCATGCAGCAAGTTTCCAACAGTGGTTGTGAGGGAGGAGTTCCTGGGTCACCATGTGGGGCGCTGAAAAGGCCTCAGGGCATCCCAGCAATTCTGTGATCCTCCCAGTCGCCTCAGCCTTTCTCCCACCTGAATTTTATCCTGTTGGGGAGGGAAACCATGGTTAACCCCTCCCTTACCAGGAGTCTGGCCACTTTCCAGAAGAGGGGCTTCGCTTGTCCCAGAGAGTGACGATCTGCAGAGGCCTGGGGTGCTGCGGAGGGCTCTCTACTGTTGAGTTGAGACTTGAGTCAAAATGAAAGCAGAGACATTGTGGATTACCAAGTAAGAGCAGATGTGCTTACACTCTTGGGCTCATCCAATTCTCCTAAAAACGGTGAGGCAGGCATTGTCATCTTCCACATTTCGCAGATGAAGAAACCGAGATGCAGAGATGTTCACCTGCTCCGAAGCCCAAGCTGGTTGCCTTACACAAGTGGTGTTCAAATTGTGCTCTGCAGACCCCAGGCCATTTATGTTGCTTTAGGGGGATAGGAGCAAAGAGAGGTGCCCTGGCCCAGCTTGGACGTCCCCCTCCCTCTTCAGCTACAGCATAGCTTTTGACTCATTTGGACCTTCAAATAGGACTCTGCCAGGATTTCCTGCCTAAAAATTTTTTTAAAAGTCACTGTTGCATCCATCTGCTTGAAGACTCCCACCGTCAGTGTCTGCCCCAGCCAGTCCTGGACCCAGTGCCACAGAATCTGAACGTGAGGTTTTTTGAGCCCCAGCTTTAACTGAGGAATTAATATGAACGGTAGTAGACATCTGTGTGAGCGTCAGACAGAATTCCCATACACTTTGACCTTATAAAGGAAATTTTAAAGTGGTTTTCACAACTCCTCAGGCAGATCAGGGATATGAAAATGGGTTAGAGTGTGTGGAGAGTGTGTAATTTGCAAAGAGATTTCCTTGGAGAGATCTGTTGCCATGCTGAATCCCCCATCCTGCCATCTACTTCACCTCAAACTTAGTGAGAAAGGCTTCCACGGGGCTACTTGGAGAACTTGCAAAGCGTTTCAGTTACCTATTGCTGCAAAACAAACCACCCTAAAAACTAGTGCCTTAAAACAATGATCACTGATTTGTTCACATTTTTACAATTTAGACCAGGCTCAGTGGGGACATTTGTCTGTGCTCCAAATGGCTCGGTCATCTGGTTGGCAAGTTGGTGCTATCTGATGGCTGGGAGTTCAGCTGGGATTGTTGGCTGAGGGGCTCGGTTCTCCTCCATGTGGCTGCCTGGGCTTCCTCACAGCATGGATGCAGGTACCAACAGGGAGGAAAGGCAAGGTGCTAGTCTTCTTAAAGGATGGGTCCAGAACTGGCTGAGTCACTTCCAGCTGTGCTACTGGTTAAGCAGTCACAGGCTAGTCCACACTTAAGGGGGCGAGGTAATAGATTCTGCTTCTTGATAGCTGAGTGGACACGCACATAAAGGGAAGGGAGACATTGGTGGCGGCCACCTTTGGAGACAGTGGCCACAAGACCTCTGGAGTTGAGAGGTGAATAGGGGCCCAGGGTCTGATTCCTTTCTCTGGGGGATGACAGAGAGATGTGCTGACTTGGGTCTTTGAGGCAGAGCCAGGACCTGGTGTCTTAGGATCATCTGGGACTTCATTAGAACTAAGGGGATTGTGAGTGCTTCCCATGGATCAGAAGTGGGCCAAGCAGAGGGGAGAGGCTGTGGGGCCCAAGCAGCAGGAAGCTGGAACTAAAGGTGTCGCCAGTGACCATTTAGGATACAGATGAATCACGGGGGAAAGGAACCGTAGGAGAAAGATCTAGGGGTGGGAGTCTTGGAGCACCTGCAATTGAAAGTCAGCTTGAATTCCCTACCAACCCAGAGAGTACCAAGCTGTCTAGCCTAGTGGCATGTGACCTTACCTCATCTGCTGCGCTCTCCCTCACCTGGTGATGATGGAAACAGCTGCTGTGGGGTGGGGAGGAGAGGGGATCGGGTTGGAGGAAGAAGCAGCCTTTCCTAGAGGCGGCAGCACCAACTGCAAGCCTTGGCTGGGAGAGAGGAACAAGACTCCTTTAAATGAAGAGTGAAGACTGACTAATATATAACTACAGAACAAGCGTGACTTTCTGACCTAAAGTAACTGCGAGGCTCTCTCTTCCCTAAAACTGAGCACACGAAAAATCATGAGGCCTGCTGCATTTTCATCCTGTGGCAGAAGAAAAGTTTTACCCACTGAATAAAATTTAAAGGCTAGTGGGAGACAAAAGAAAGTTCAGCTGGCTACAAACCGTGCTTGTTCCTCATACAGGTACAATCAATGATTGTGGCCACAGCAAACCCTGGGCCCGGGTTGGAACTGTGCCACAACCCTGTGGTCCAAAGGCCACAGTGTAGAGCAGGCAGAGCACTAGGTGTTGTGCAGGATGTTTGTTCCTGTGACCTTGCTTTGCAGCGGGGAGAGGCTCACCAGAAATTTCTCCCAGATCCTGGGGAAGGTGGTTTTCATTTCCCTGCAGGGCCTGAGATACATCAGATAGAGAAAGTATCTCCAACCCTTCTGGACCTCTTGTCCTGGTCTGGAGGTGTCTTCCATCTCTGTCTGCCTCAGGCCTTGGGTCTGGAAATGACTACACCTCCCTCACAGATATGACCTTGGCACTCATGGGCCAAGATCTTCACATTGCCTGGATTCTTGGGCTGCTGTGTTGACAGCTCTGGTTGTGCGGTCAGGCAGATTGGGGGTAGCTGGTAGGAACAAAATGCTGGATACATTAATAGGATACAACCCAGAATTTCTAGGTCTGCTCATGAGACAGACTCTCTTGTTGGGGAGGGGGCCGGACCATGTGGCTCTCTTCAGCTACTCCTGTCTCCCATGCACTCTTTCCCCTTGATGCTCTGACCCAAGTGTGGATACATCGCCTACTCTCATGGTCTGGTCCTCTGAGACAAGACTAGCCCATTCCAACAGGTTTGACCAAAAGCTTAGGCCATACACATGAGCAATGGACACAGAGAGGCTCCTCTTTCTGACCCCAGACCTCCCAGTTCCACAGGGTGGACACCACCTTGGCCCCCAAGGTCGGAACAATGAGGATCATAGAGAAAAGCGGATTCCCCACTCCCGCCTGCCTAGGGCTTCATTTTAAGTGAAGAAGCTCTTCTTCCCAGAGGGGATTAGCCCTGGGAATGACATCATTTCAAGGAAGTCTGGTTGCTGGGCTTCCCTCTCCCCATTCCAAGGGATTCCTGGATTGGGTTCAAATTATATTTTCAACACCATAACCCCAAGATTCATATAGTAAAGACTCATAAACACAGCAGTAAACCTCGGATCGAGATCTTGTTGAACTCTTAAGTGGCCAATGAAATCTCCTAGGATTCTTCCAGTCATTAGTACTACTCACCAAATGTTTATGCTTCGTTTCCCAGCCACGTCTTTTGCTTTGAAGTTAGGTGCAGGCTTGTGAAGTGGTTTTAAAAAATCCACATGTTCTTTGATACTCCCCCCTTCGGGAGGTGGAGCTTAGCTTTGCCCATATAGCATGGGCTGGAGTTACTGACTCACTTAGAAGTCTCTGATTTCTGAGACTAGGTCCTTAAAGGTTTTGTGGCTGCTTCTTGGACTCTCTGTTGACTTGCTCATTCCAGGGGAAGCCAGCTGCCATGTCATGTGAACACTCAAGGAGTGCTTTAGAGAGTTTCATGCGGTAAGGACCCGAGGCCTCCTGCCAACAACCAGTCCTAAGCTGCCAGACGTGTGAGTGAGCCGCCTTGCAAGCAGATCCTCCAGCCCCTGTCCAGCCTCCAAATGCCTGCAGCCTTGTGCGGGACCTGTGGCCACAACCACCCAGCTAATCGGCTCACAGGTTCCTGACCCTCAGAGTCTACATGAGGTCATAAATGTTCATTGCTTTTAGCTACTAAGGTTTAGGGTTATTTGTTATATGGCAATTGATAACTAATACACCTGTGATTTGCTTTGGCTTATGAAGAATGGACAGAAGTGTCACGTGTCATTTCTAGGAAGAAGCCCTTAAGAACAAGGTACACGCCACTGTGTTCTTTTTCCAGACAGATTCCAAATGGTGACAGCTTCATCAGTCTGGCCCTGGAGTGAGGACCGTGTGTGGGTCAGGGTCCAGCAGGGGAAAGATGACATAGGCAAAAGGGGAATTGAGGAGAGTTTAATGAAGGGTCCGTCCACAAAGGCTTGGGCAGCCTTAGCAGAAACCAGCGAAGGATGGTGAAACATCTCAAGCCAGCATTACTACCCCCAAGCCTGAAGAGGCAGGGGAGGGAGGAGTTGCCAGAATTTGGTGAGAGCTGTAGCTGTAGGAGGGCTTCAAGCAGGACTGTAGCTTTCTGTAGAGAAATGCAGCCATGCCAACCGACAAGGAGGCCTCTGGAGGAATGAATACCCGACCTTACCTCCTCTGGGTCTTCCCATTGGCCAACACATGTAGTCTCAAATATTGGTTTTGCCAGTATTTAAATGACTCTTTAGAAGTGGTACCAAACAGTTCTATCTGTTAGCTCTTTAAGGATACAATTTGTAGCTTACTCATTTTGCTAGTTCATTGAGAGGACATTTTTCTTAAAATAGCTGTACTGCTGAGGCCATTCTGAGGTTCTTCTATGGAAGAGGTGGCCAACATCTGCTTTAGATACTTTTTCACAATGAAATATTTTCTTCCTTGTTCGACGGAGCTTTCCAGATGCCTACTGGCCTACCCCTGGCCTGCACTCTATGAGTCTTGCTCTTGGAGGTTGTGGCCTCCAATTTCCAGAGGATACATCTTTTTCTGAATGATCTCGGGCCTTCCATAAACACATATGATGGCCCAGGCCATTCCTAAATCCACCTAGAGGATTTGCACAACACCCCTCCCCGCAGGGCTGCTTTAGCTAACCCTAGGCTTGTGAGATCCAGGAGTCCTAGGCAGAGAAAGGGCCAACTGAATAGGAATGAGCTTATAAGAAAAAAGACTCAACATGCAAAATTCTTAGAGTGTGCTTGCTCTCACACAGTGACAGGTTGGAGATTTCAAACCTCTCCTTAGAGCCTCATTTTTCTAGTGAGATTAGCCCCGCCAAGTGTCCACCACCCAGGCATCTCCCCCCTAGAATTTCAGGTAGGTCACAATCATGAATGCTAGAGATTAAAAGATCCTTCTTGAGAAGTGTGTTGGCCCTTGCCTAATGTGGTCACTGGATGTTTGTACCTGTGTAAAACAGTGGCTGAGCAGTAAGTCCAATTCATTTATGTTCACCAGCTAATGTCACTTAAAAAAAACAACAACACAAAACCTGTCAGCCAAAGCTTATATAGACCCTGTTTTCTGTACTTTAGAAGAATACATGATGTTCTGTTCCAAGACATCTAATACTGGAAAGGAGCAGTTTACTAATCTAGACTCTGAAAGCACTGGCCCAACATCAAATTAAAATAATGGTGTATCTGTGGGAGTGGGGAGGTCCAAGGCAGCTGGCCAAGGGATACTCAGATAGGACAAAAACAGCCCATCTTCCTGGAGCACCAATTTTGTTAGAAGTTTTAAGGGCGGGGGACACATTTTTACCTATAACACATTATGAAACAGACTGTAATTCACATGGATTTTAAATATAAATTGCAAATCTTCAAACACATTTTAGCTTACAGCTGGCCTTTTTGGGCTACAACATCTCACCCACCTCCAACTCCTATTCGCGTGAGGGTGCTTTCATGGCAAAGCTGGAAAAGCACGGGATCTGAAAGCGCCTTGCTGGTGGTAGAGTCCCCGGATGAGAGGAAGACACAAATATGACCAGAAGCCAGAATACCAGACCCCACTCTCACCTGTTTGCATAGATACCTTCCCCAGGTTAGGAGAGGATATCTTGCCGTGTGCTTTTATGCAAGTTCATAGAGAGCCCTCCAGGCCAATGGGTTTAACAGGATTTCTTTATAAACTGTTCAAAGATAGTAAGGGGTCTGAGCACCCAGTCCCAATGTGTGGCGGAGGGTGGATGTGGGCGTGTGTTTCCCCACAGGCAATTCTCCCCCACCAGCTGGGTGTCCTACGATTCAACTCAATTCTGACACTGTCCACCTGGAGATAGTGCCAGATCCCACAGGTTAAGGGCTCAGTCCCGCAAGACGTCCCCTGCCCCTCCTGTGCCAGTCGCACATCCAGTTTGTTATCTGTACTTCTGACCTACTGGCTGTAGATTGGAGGTTCTAATAACCCCCACTTTGGGTTCAATCAATTTGCTAAAGGGGCTCACAGAACTCAGAGAAACATGTTACTTACTAGATCACCAGTTTATTATGAAAGGAACAGCCAGATGGAAGAGATGCCCAGGGCAAGGCATGGGAAAGGGCTCCGAGCTTCCTTGCCCTCTCCATCTCCCCCCATCTCCATGTGTTCACCAACCCCAAAGCTCTCCGAGCCCTGTCCTTTGGGTTTTTATGGAGGCTTCGTTACACAAGCATGATTGATTAAATTATTGGTCATCGGTGATTGAACTCAGTCTCCAGCCGTCAGGGAGTAGGACTGAAACTTTCAACCCTCTAATCATAAGGTTGGCTCCTCTGGTAGCCAGCCCCCCATCTTCAGGTGCTTTCCAAAAGTCGCCTCATTAACATAAAGTCAGTTGTGGTTGAAAGGGACTTGTTACGAATAACAAGACACCCATTTCACCTTTATGGCTCTGAAGTAATTTCAGAAACTGAGGACAAGCAACCAAATACTACAACAAAAGATGCTCTCATGCCTCTTATAGCTCAGGAAATTCCAAGGTTTGGGGAACTCTGTTCCAGTCTTCAGTGTCCCTCAATACCCATTATATGAAGGTTCACATAAATTCCTGCTTGATTTTATTATATATATATATATATATAAAAATTATTAGCTTTATTAGCAGTCAAAAAGGAAAGATTGGAATCCCAGAAAAATGTCATTTTCCTCTGGCATAATTATAGCAAGGACTGACCAAGCCCTTCCCCCTGAACTGCCCAGAGGATGGTGGGTAGGGGCTTCAGACCCCCCCCACACCTGCTTGATTTTAGATCCCAGAAAAAACTGCCTCCACAAAAGAATTACTCTGAATTCTTTGTCTTATTGGACAATGGAAATTATGTAACTTTATTGTATTTCTTTCTGCTTCATTGCCAGACATCTTAGAACCGAATTTCTCAGGTCTTAAAACATGTCAGCTTTGATGCCAGAAAATGCCTGCCTCTTCTGCCTCCTTCAGACGGACTAGGAGCTCTTTCATCCTTATATGTCAAGTCTTGTTCTGTGTTGTAAACAGTCAGCCAGCTCAGGAAGCAGGCAGGGCACAGATTTTAATGTAAATATTTTTTTCAATCGGCATTTAAAGGGATGTGATCAATTTACAACCAAAATTCAGATACAAGACCAAAAATTATTAACACAGACAAAAAGATAAGCACTGAAGAGGAACAGCTGATGGATCTTATTTTTAAAAAAGGAAAACCTATGCAAATTCATTTTGTTATAAATAATGCTGCAATGAATACCTATGTGCATAATTCTCTGATTAGTTCTCTAAAGTGTATTTCTGCAAGTGAAATTATTGCCCTTATGGTGTAACTATTTTCAAGGGCAAGTTAATTTTCTATGAGTATTAGGATATTTGGGGTCACAAGAGAGGCCGTACAGCACAGTGGCTGAGACTGTGGACCCCAGAGTTCAAATTCTGGTTCCACTGGGTTCCGCCTGGGTTCAGATTCTGGTTTGAGTAGAATTAAAAGCAGGCTGTTTACACTCCAGTTCATATTATGAGATAATGGTAAACACAATGGTCTACTCAGCAAAAAATAAAATAGAAAAGAAAGAGCAAGAACACATAAAAACTAGAAAGCATAAAACAAAATGAAAGAAGCAAACTCATATAAAACTATTATGAAAATAAATGTAGATGAGTTAAACTTGCTTGAGTAAAAGACAGTGATTCTCAAATTGGGTCAAGTGTCAAATGAGAGATTGGCTGCTTCCTCAACTTCAGATGACTCTTTACTGTGAAATCTGGTCACCATGCCCAACTCACCCCTGTCACTCACTGCTCTTGTCGTGTCATGTAGGTAGTCACTAAATCCATCATACTCTTTTCAGCCCTTGTCTTTCTTAACTTCTTGGAAATATTTGATGCTGTTAGCCACTCCCTTCCTCTTGACACAAACTTTTTCCTCAGCTTCTATAAGGCTGCACTTTTTCCCCCTGGTTTTCCTCCTATCTTGTTGGCTTTTCCTTCTAAGTGTCTTTTTCCTTTGCCTGTCCCTTCAGTGTTGGCGCCGTTCTTCAGGGTCTGCCCTAGATGCTTTTCTTTCTCTCTCTACATATTCTTTCTGTAAGATCTCCACCACTCCCAAACCTTTGATTACAACCCATATGCTGATGGATCCCAAATCTAGAATTCCAGTCCAGATCTCAGAAGTGATCCTGAGCTGCAAGTCTGTATGTCCAATTGCATTTTGGCTATTGCCATCTGGGGATTTTTTAGGAGCCTCAAACTCAACATTACCCAACCAAACTCATAATTTTTCTCATCTCTTTCTCCCGATACTCGTAAATGGCACCACCTGGTTGCTAAAGTCAAAAACCTGGGATCCAGCTTTGACTCCCCTCTCTCTTACCACCCCTATCAAATGAATCAGCCTCTCCTAAATATTTTCCAGGTCCATTTGCTTCTTTGAGTCTTCACTGCCAGCACCCTCTTCTGGCTCACCACCCTTTCTTGCCTGGGCTATTGAACAGCTTCCTAAATGGCCTCCCTACCTTGAGTCACGCTACACTTCAATCTAATGTCCATTGTGCTCCAGGGTGCTTCCTCTAGAGCAAAAAAACTGGCCACGGAACACCCATGCTTAACATCCTTCAGTGACAAGGCCCTTGGTGACCTGCCACTCAATTTCTTTCGTCTTGAGTGTGTCCTGCTCTTCTCATATTCAGGCCTTTGCACATGCTGTTCTTTCTCCCTAAAATATTATTTGCAATTCTTTTCTTAGCTTAGCTCCTCTCATTTGTCAGGTCTCAGATTACATGTCACTTTCTCAGGAAAATCTAAAGTAGGTTAGGCTTCCCGGCCATGTACTTCCTTATTACCATACAATTTCTCTACCATTTATCACAAAAGTGTTGAAATTTCTTACTTAATTGCCCTGTTTCCCTGTTGGGCTGCAAGGTCCATGAAGATGGGAACTGTGTCCATCTCTTTCACTACCATGCACCCCAGCATGTGCCCGGTAATAATCATTAGATGCTCAGTAAATAACTATTTATTGAGCAGATATACAAGAATGTGTATATCTTCACATTGCGCAGAATGGCAGAAAAACTTGGAAAACGCCTAATTTTCTAACAAGAGGGTAAGTTCAATGGAGTATGACCCTTCATATGTTGAATTACCCATGCAGTCCAGTTATTAGGAATATTATGGTAAAAAATATTTAATGACATATGGAAAGATGTTTCTCATATATAATTAGGTGAAAACAACAGTATAATGTGTATAGATGTAGAGTCTGATCATATTCTTGCCCTTGTGTTTATGATTTTTCCCTTAGAATTCTTTCTCATGCATCTACCTTTCTATTTATTTTGTTCTTTTTTCTTTTCAGCTTGTTTTCATCCTGTGACTATCTGCTCATGTTTTATGAAAGACATCTCTTCTTCCATCTTATTGAGGATGCCAAATAATTTCACAGTATTTTCTTTCTGTGTCCTGTTGCAGTCTGCATTTTCAGGGATTTGTCCCTTCCCCTTTTCCTTTCCCTTATTTAGTAGCATTTTTTCATGGACATCATTTTTCTCCTTTTACTTACTTGGATTGAATGAAACAATGCCATCAGCTTGGCCCAACACTGTCTGCTTGGGAGATAATAGCATCCTTTTCTTAGATCAACAGCTTGAGAGGAGGTTGGTGTGAATGGTTCCCAGTCAAATTCTGAGTTCTAGGGGACTCTAGTGTAGCTTTGCTCACTGAAGTGACATCTCCTTCAACACCTACCGCCTGGCTCTTTGATTCTGTGACCCTATATGGTACATAACAACTTCAATTCCTTTTCTACTAAAAGGAACCAGGGCTTCTAGGGGAAATGGCTGATTCTAGGTCTGGATGGGAAATATAGAAGGTAAACCTGAACATCTTGCCACACCAGATAGTGAGTATACATCAAAAGGATTCAGGAACCTATGTGAAGGGGCTTCCATTGGCTAGTGGTGGATAATTTGAGCATCAGTGAGGATAACTGCAGTGGATTGAAACACTCAAATAATTAAATCCATGCATTCACAATACCCTAGTTGGTCTCTGTGGGAGGATGCTAGACACCAACTCATTATTTTTAAAATTGATAAATAAGAAATTAAGCATTATAGTGCCTTTCCGTTTTTGGACTGTATCATGGAGAAACCAAATACAGATTGTGGGAAGTTTCTCTTTATAGAAGTATTACAGTTAGTAAATGAAGAAGGATGGATAGAGTTAGAACCATTTTGCAACCCCCAATGTGATGATGGATCTAGGCTTTGACCATCAGCAGCCACCAGCATCACAAAAAAGAGGAGCAACCAGACATTAAGGGACTCCTGGTGGAAGAAAGCAGCAGCACCTATAAGGTAGTCGTGCCAAAAAAAATCTGACAAACCTGATTAAGCCTCTAGATTCAACTCCTTTTTATAGAAAATTCAGAGGATAGAGGAGCATGCTAAGCATTTCAGCACCACCAGCATGAGAATGCAATCATCAAAATCCAGATGGTGGGAAACTCTGCCTGTT
>NC_083317.1:70209486-70237642 GCF_963455315.2 Globicephala melas | reverse complement strand
GCTAGATCCAGCATCAAATGATGATGAAAGGAGCAGGAAACCAACAGGGAGAGGGCTGGCAGGGAGAGTGGTGTGTAGGGGGGTAATTCCCTGCTGTTTGCTTGGAAGCTGGGCTAAATGTCCTGTATGGAGCCGTGGTGTGGGTGTGTCACCTCTCTGCCTCTCTTCCAGGCTGAGGCACCAGGTTGGGTGACTCAGATCACAGCACTGATCTGAGATCACTGCACTGCTCCATCTTCCCCAGCCTCCTAGGCCTGAGGGCCAGTAGAGTTTAAGTGGAAATAGATTCTGTGTGAAAGCTGCCTGCAGATTCTGGAGCTACAGCTGGTGTGTGGTTGAGAGTATTTGGCCTTATCTGATTCTGCATGAATGTTTTTAGGTATTGTAGGCTTTGAAAGCCTGCAAAGGACCATGGGAGGTCACTACTCTTTTTTGGACTCTGAATTTCTGGAATTTCACCTCTGAGATCACTGTTGTGCAATGTGGAAAGAAGAGTGTATTAGGAGGAGATTATTCTTAGAAAAGGGCAGTACTTTGGTTGGAAGAGAACCTAGTCCACACTATTCATAGCTCTGTGAGCTTGTGGAGTGGTTGGTGGAGGCCTCAGCTAAGTCTGTGTCAAATTTGCTGGCCTCATCATGGTGACTGAGCGATATTTTGTGATGGTTGTTCAGGAGGGTGAAAGAACTAAGAAATGGTGATCCATTTAAAAGTAGAAATTGGTAGCTGTGTTTTCTCTGTTGTAATTTTGAGTATTTTTCACACCTGTTGCCCCAGATGCTCTTCAAAACCAAAGAAGAATAATATTGTAGGGTGTTTTGGGCGAAGGAATTTGGCTGTTACTTCCTCTGTTACACCTACAGTTTCCAGAATTATGTGAAATTAAGCCTGACCTTAAGAAAACTTTCTTTCCTGAAGTCCTAGCAACTGCCCAGGTGAGAACCCTTAGGCCATTCTAGACTAGACGGTGAAGTGTATTATTTCCCTGAACTCAGAAAAATATGATGGTTTTACCTTAAAAAAAAAAAAAAAAGCATTTACAAGAAAGTTCACTGGCAAAAACACATGTTGACTGGTATGGCATTTCTGTCACTTCCTAACCTTACTTCTTGAAGATTCCACCTTTATAGAAGTTAATTCATTGCTCAGAAAACCTCAACCCACCTAATTTAGATGTGTTCTCCTCGAGCAGCTGCAAAGCCTTAGTCGTGTGATCCAAACTCCTATAACAGCACAGTTTTCTAGACAGTGAAGCTTTCTGCTTAAGTTCCACAGATTTATAACAAGGTTTCTACCAGTTTTTTACAACTATCAAATAAATATATTCCTTATTTAAACAGTTGAGCGCTGCTACTTATAAAGCCAATGAGTCTCTCAGGGTAAAGTTTTAAGAGAAAAATCTATGCCTAAGGTGTGATTTCAGGACCTAGCATAGGCGGAAGGAACTAGAAGGGGCCTGAGAAGGTGAGGAAATAGAGGCACAAGGAGGTGAAGAGGTTTGCCTGAGGCCACCAGCCTGATTCGTGGCAGAGCTGTGACTGTCTCTGTCTTCTATAGATACCCTGGCTGCCAGGATGGTCTTTCTTTACTCCTTTCTGCTGTCAGCAGTTTCTTCACGCATCGCTAACATGTTTCTTTACCAGTTTATTCCAACTCCAACTCTTCTGCGGACCCTTCAGTGACAATGGCATCCGTATTGGGACTCGCTCTTTGCCTTAGGCGAGCTTGGTGCCAAAAGCCCTTGCACCTGACCGTGTAGCTGCTTTGCTCTGTAAACCTCGGCTCTGGAAATCATTCCACTCAACTTTCTTTCCAGTGAACCAAAGAGAAGGTTTCTCTTTCTCCTCACCTCAGCTTTCCAGCCTCTCCATTCCATTATTTCATTTGACAAGAAAGCCAAGTAAAGCTACAGAGCCCCAACACAACAGCATTTGGAAGGTTATTTTTATAGTTTCATACATTTCTACTAAAAGAAGGTAAATTTCACTCTTTGATGCTTATTTCTCATACTTTGGGTTCATGAAGTATTGAACGTATAGCTTTCAACAGTTATGTTGTTTAATACATGTTTATTAATAAACACGACATTTTTGCAAATCATTTCTCCATCCCAGAGGAGACTTACCGCCACTGGTTAACGTTTGGTCTTTCCTTCTGACCGTCCTCCATGTTTCTCTCACCAAAGGAACCTGCGATCCCACCAAGAGCAGATAATTTTGGCGCCGTCCCTGGCTAGGGTTGACATGGAGATGACTCAGCTCACCCAGGAGAACGCAGACTTCGCCACCCGGGATCGCTATCACCACTCCTCCCTCGTGAGCCGGGAACAGCTGATGATGCCTCAGTACTAGAGTACTGAGTCGTCAGTACTAGGCAGCCTGGGACCTGCCCCTCGTGTAGCTGTCCAGGGTACAGTGGACCCAAATCCCAGAACCTTTGTGAAGCTGGTTCTCCTTGGTAAGAAACTCAAAGACCTGTCCTCCCCCTGTCATTCTGGATGATGGAAATGTGCATTCTGGTGTGGAGCACCACGGCTAACCAGGGGACCCACTGCAATGGCGGTGGCCCCTGAGACACGCCTCCAGTCTGAAGGGCTCCGTGTGGACCCCAAGACTTGCAGGTGTCCAGACCAGATTGCTTGTTCTGAGTGCCACAATAAATGGTTATTTTAAATTTTATTTTATTATTTATTCCTTGAATAAATAATATGCTTACATGGTTCCAAACCCCAAAGTAGAATCGTATATATAGTGAAAAGTCTCCCTCCCATCCTTGTTTGTCATCTGCTCAGTTCCTACCCCCTACCCCAGAGATAAGCACTCTTCTTAGATAACGCTCCCCACATTTCGTTACGAATGTACAAGCAGCTAGGAATGTGGATTTTTATTACTCCCTTTTCATCCACAAAAGGTAGCCTATCATACATGCGTTCTGTACCTTGCCTTTCCTCGTAACAATCTATCTTGGAGACATTTCCGTATCAATACATATGCCGTTCCCTCCTTCTTTTTCATTTTATGAATGTGCTATAATTTATTTCATCAGTTCCACAATGATGGCATTTGGATTGTTTCCAGTCTTTTACTATTACAATCAGTTCTGCAGTGAATAATCGTGTTCATATGTACAAGCATGACGAATATCTGTAGGATAAACTCCCAAAAGTGGAATTGCAAGATCAAAAGGTAATGCATTTGTAAGCTATTATTGTTTAGTGAAGGTCTTTTTAATTAAAAAGTTAAATTACCATGAATTACTTAATGGTGACTCAACGTTCTCAAAAGCACGCGTGGTGCCCCACGCTCTGGACACCTTGGCAGCTGTTTTGCTGTATGAACACATGAGGGGACAGGACAGTTTTGGTTCCTCTCTGAGCTCAGTGTGGCATTCATCACAGGCATCCAGTCTGGGGGCCAGGGCCCTGGCTGTGCCTACATGAGTTCAGCCCTGGCCCAGAGTTGGTGGTTTCACCCCTGAACCATGGAGAGAGGTACTGTTGGATCAGTTCTGACCTCTTTCTTCTGTAATAGAGCTTCTCAAAGTCAGTGTGCTAAGAAACCTGGGGGGCTTGTTAAAAGTGCACATTTCTGCAGCTCAGTACTGGAGGTGAAGCTTGGGGGTGAGTCGTGGACTTTACTTTTTTTTTTTTTTGCGGTACGCAGGCCTCTCTCTGTTGTGGCCTCTCCCGTTGCGGAGCACAGGCTCCGGACGCGCAGGCTCAGCGGCCATGGCTCACGGACCCAGCCGCTCCGCGGCATGTGGGATCCTCCCGGACCGGAGCATGAACCCGTGTCCCCTGCATCGGCAGGCAGACTCTCAACCACTGTGCCACCAGGGAAGCCCCATGGACTTTACATTTTTAATGAGTGCCTCAGGTGACTCAACACAGGGGACCCTTGGACACCATTTTGCAAAACGTTGACCTGTTGGATGAAACGGGCTTAAAGTAAGTTGGGGGTGGGAATGTCATGATTAGGGGCCAGTTAGGTCTCAACCTTCTCTCTTAGGAAGTGAGATCTGTTGATAGTTTACGCTTACTGTTCACAGTGAGATCTAGTTTATGATTACTGTTCATGCACCTTTGGGGTTAAATACCAGACTTCCAAACATCATTAGAAACAATGTAAAGAAAGCAAACACTGAGTTAACTATAGGCATATGGGAAATCATTAAAGACAATATTCATGAAGGGCTGAGTTAGTGTTCTCTGAAGGCCCTTTTTAAGAAGAAGCCGCACTAGTTTCCTGTAGCTGCTGTAACAAATTACACAAACTGAGTAGCTTAGATCAACAGAAATTTATTCTCTCACAGTTCTGGAGACCAGATGTCCAAAATCGGTATCACTGAGCTGAAATCAAGGTGTTAGCAGGACTCTGCTCCCTCCAGAGGCTCTAGGGGAGAATCTGATCCTTGCATGTTCCAGCTTCCGGTGGCTGCTGGCATTCTGTGACTCGTGGCCACATCACTCCCATCTTTAAGACCAGCACCTTCAAATCTCTCTCAGTGTGACCACACTGCCTTCTCCTGTGTGCACCTGACGTGGGCCTCTGCCTCCCTCTTATAAGGATACATGTGATTGCATTTAGGATCCACCCAGATAATCCAGGATGATCTCCTCCTCTCGAGAGTCGTAACTTCATCACACCTGCAAAGGCCTTGGCAAATGAGGAAACATCCCCAGGTAACAGAGATCGGGCGGTGGATATATTTGGGGGAGCCATTTTTCAGCCAGCCACAGAAGGCTTTACTGATTCAGTTTTTTGCTCTTCTGAATCCTGGATAACAAGCTAAAAAAGTATCCCCTCTGAAAAAGATGGTCCTGGGTTTGAAAACCATATACAGCAGAAGATTCAAGTATCCAAGATGAGAACTTTCCCAATATGATTAACTTTATGGAAAAGAGTAAGAGAAGAATGGGTATGAGAGAGAATTCCAGCATTTGACTCGGTGTTGGGGGTACCGAAATGGCAGACGCTAAACACTCGAACCTCTATTTAGGTCCAAATATCTTGTATTTAAACAAAACTATATTGTATAAATAGTAATAGTAATCAGTAAAGCAGTAACGGAGTCTTAGCCTGGGCTCCCAGAAAGCAGAAGTTTATGTGCTATTGCTTTACTGGGGGGTACCTTCAGGGAAGGAGTGAGAGAAAAGAGTGGAACAGGTGAGGAGGCATGACATTGGGTTAGTGACCCTTTAGTATCATGTGCAACGGAACACTTGGTCTCAGAGGACCCTTCTGAGAGATGATAGGAATACCCGTGTCTCATGACCCCTTTGCAGAGGGAGGAAGGGATGAGAATTCATCCACTGGTTCCTGTTTCCCATAGTCAAAGGCTAGCCTTGAGGGGCATTAACACGCACCCCGCCCCCGCCACCCCACACTTGTGATTTGAACTTGTGTGAGTACCTAGCGAGTTCTGCTGCAAGCAGCTACTCTGTGGACATAAGGCACTGTTGGGTTTGTGTGCGTTAAATTGACTGGAGTCTGGCAGAACTGGTTGCTGTGGTGGTGGCTGAGATGCACCAGCCTCAGCTCCAGAATCAGGTGGGGCAGAGAGGATCTGAGGTGGCATATAAGAGGTATCGTGTACTGTCCGTGTATGCCGGAGGTCAGCAGTAAGTTCAGGTTGTCAGAGAAGTGAGACAGATGACACTGGATCATTCAGAGAGAGTTCGGTTATCTAAAGAATGCTAAAAGGGCCAGCACAGTCAGGATATTTGGCAGTGAGACTAGCATCATTTTCTTAAAAAGACAAAGGGAGGGATCCCTAGACTGAAGGTCTAACCAAGGAGTGCACAGTTGTAGGGGAAAACGTCGGAAGGAGTGAGGGTCACATTAGATCTTCTGGGACCATGAATGTCTCCCTTCAGGCCACACTGTTTACGAATTTATCCGTCTAATGATCCATCTATCCACCAGGCCATCTAACCATCTACCCACTCGCCCATTGATCCATCCATTCACTCAGCCATCCACCCACCCTCTGACCAGCCATCGGTCTACCCGTCTACGCACCCATCCATGGCTGGGGCAATTGTACACGTGCCTCAGACCACCTCACCTGAGCCGAGTACACCTCACCAATCTCAGAGCTTTGTAATGTAAAAATATGGTTGCAGGCCATTCAGACAGAAATGAACTAACTCCTCAGTCACCACCCTCAAACTTTCAAGGTGAGTACTGCCCAGTTCTAGAGCATCCTTGAACTCAGGACTAGGAACCAGAACAGGGGCCATTTTCTCAGATGTCTCTGGGAGCCATGCTAACAAGTCCTCTGACCTACACAATAGGGTGCATCCTGCACAAATGATTATAAGTCAGTGTGGGAGTTTGAGGTTCAGGATTTCATCGTCCTACCTTCCGTCCAGTTTTCTGATGGAGGAAGTATGTTTAAGGATGGGAAACACTGTGTCAGTTTACGTACTGATACCTGGACAAGGGTGTAAGGGTGGTAGCAGAGAATGCAGCTGAGGTCAGAAGGTGGAAGCAAAGCTTGTCATGTCTAACTTTCTTCCTCTTGAATCTAAGAATCCACTTCTCTCAGTCCCTTGGTTGAGGAGCTGGAATCAAGAGACAGAATGACCAGCTGGGCTCATCACCCAATAACACGTGGGCGGAGATGATAAAGTGATCACCTTTCAGCTCCAGGCTCTACCTGCCAATGGACTGTGGCCCCAGACCTGACCAATCAGACTGACCTCCCCCCTCCCATGGGGAGGAGCTAATACTGACTGATAGACTGGTGGTGGGGGCAGAGGTGTTCCCTCTGCCTCTGGTAACGCAGGAGGGAGCTTGGGTGGTAGCTCCATCGTCTCCATGGAGGAGGAAAGTGAGGAGAGCTAAAGGAACCCCAGTAGCAGTGAGAATACTGACAGAGGCAGACACAGGGTCTGTGGGTGGACAGAGGAGCTCTAAGCCATTCTGACAGTAGTCAGGGAGGGCTCCCTGGAGGAGGACATATCTGACCTCATTCAAGCACTTCATGGGCAGAGAGGAGGGGCAGGACATTCTCAATAGAGAGATCAGCGCAATCAAAGGTGTCTGGGGGCTGAAGGGTAACTGAGAGTTTCAAGAGTGTCTGGGTGGGGCAGTGCAAGGCAGGGGAAGTACTGGAAAGGCAGGCAAGGGTCAGGTCTGGAAGGGGTTTGCTACCTCTCTGTGTGTGCTACGGGAATGAGGAGGTAAACCTGAGGAATGATCATAAAAATCCATCCTCAGCCTTTTCTAGGGCTTTACCAGAAGACCCTTGTAAGAATTCAGTGAGCGTGATCCAGGCTCAGAAACAATCCAGCTTTGATCTGCTCTTTCGCTGACATTGTGTTGCCGTTCCTGCTCTCCTTACTGGGGAGGGGAGAGAGGGCCAGTGGGGGGCGTCCCTCTTGAGGTCAGAGCACGTGGGAGGAGGGGAAGAGGAACCAGCCCTGAACTTTGCAGGGGCAGGGACTGGTCATTGGAGGTTCCCAGAGGCCCGCCCCCCTCACTCCCTGTATGCTGAGTACCAGCCGTCCCAGTGCCTGGTGGGTGTGGGTTGTTGGTGGGAGGAGTGGGGTGGAGATAGGAGCAAAACAATTAGAACACGGCAGTCCTGATGTATTACTTTCCTATTGCTGCTGTAACAGATTGCCACAAACTTAGTAGCTTAAGACAACACGGAAGTACTCTCCTACAGCTCTGGAGGTCAGAAGTCCGAAATGGGTCTCACGGGGCTGAAATCAAGGCATCAGCAGAGCTGGGTTCTTCCTGCAGGGTCTAGGGGAGAATCTCTTTCCTCGCTTTTTCCAGCATCTGGAGGCTGCCTGCATTCCTTGGTGGTTGCCCCTTCCATCTTCAAAGGCAGCAGTCCGCAGTCCCGTTGTCTCCCTCCTCTGCCTCTGTCATCACATCTTCTCTGACTCTCCTGCCTCCCTCTTCTGCTTTTAAGGACCCATGTGATTAGATGGGCCCACCTGGATAATCTAGCATAATCTCCCCATGTCAAGAGCCTTTATTTAATCACATCTGCAGAGTTCCTTTGGCCATATAAGTAACTGTTACCTAGGATCTGGGGATTGGCACCACCATTTACTAGCTGTGTGACCTTGGGTAGGCTTCTTAACCTCTCTGTGCCTTCATTTCCTTCTCTGTAAAATAGGAATTACAATTCCTGCCTGCCTCCAAGTGAATCTGTGAGTACTTAGTAAAGTGAGACTCACATGTTTTTGGAGGAAGTCAAGGTGGAGGCGGTGTCATACATGTTCTTCCACCGCCCCTACTAATTCCATGTCACTTAATGTGGGCAACACAGAAAGAAAAAAGATCAGTGGGAACTGCAGTGGTTCTTGGCATCTACTAGCCGGAGGTTTCAGAGCAGGGTGGAGTTCTCCTGCTTCAGCAGGCCACGCTATATCTTGTCAGCAGCAGACAAGGTGGGACCTCTTCTCCAGCCATCAGCAGGGACTCTGCGGCATGCGTAGTCAGGGCGCGGGGAGCTGGCAGTCGCCGCTTGCTGACCACCGTGTCAGCTCTGCCTCCCTCTCCACTCCCTTGGCTAATCGGACCCATTTGGCCACGTCCCTATACCACTGCTCTCAGCCTTCTTCATTCCCTTGCCAGAGCCTTGGGGAATTTTCTTAAACATCAGAAAACCTATCCCACTCTCCAGTTCTTTTGAACCAAGGCTTACTCGAGAGCAGATAACCCGCTTTTTGCTATGTCTTATCCCCTCCGTGTCTACGTGGATGCCCTGGAGGAGAGGATCAGAAGTGGCGGTTGCATGGTCTGTGTGAGTCCATACTGTTTGCACTTCTCTGCAGACAGGGAAATGCAGACGTCTGTACTCGCCACACACTGCTCAGCATCCCTGCATCTGGGAGGTGTTCCTGGGCTCCTTTGAAGGGACTCACAAAGGAAAATGGATGCCAGTTTGTTAGTTTGAGGAAGGAAGTAGAGGTGTAAGCCCCTGACTCTTGACAAGGTGCTCTTCTTGGAGGGGAAGGTCACATTCAAGTAAAGGGTGAAGCAGACGGCAAGAAAGGCCCACCAGCATCGGGGGGTCCGCAGTTGGCTGTGCTCCTGGCGTGCAGCCCGTCTCGCAGCACCAAGGCTGGTGCCCTTACCTGTTCCCTAGGCTGCTGGGCTAGGTGAGTGGACGGAGGATAGTGGTTGACTACTCACCACCATTCTTAGAGGTGAGGGTGGCCACAGCCTCCTTCTGAAAGAGGCAGAGCGGTTCTCTAAATGGGAGTCTCTAAAATAATGGAGAGCCTGTTTTTTTTCTCCCTTTTTAAATTGTGTTTCTTTTTTTCCAAGTTTTACTCCAGAAAAAAAAAGAAAAAACCAGAAAAAAGGGGAAAATCGTGTTTCTTTGAAAACACACACACACGTGTGTGTGTGTGTGCACGTGCACTTTCCTGACCGTTTGTGTTTGTTAGAGATGCCTCTCTATAAAAAGAAGCTGGACTTACCACATGTGAAGACTGGCTTAAATTATGGGCCATGTGGTCTACATCAGATTCACTTTGGGCAGCCCTGAGGGTGAGTAGCATTTCAAAGGATTAGCAGTCATCCCCCAGCAGCCGGCAAGAGGGCTCGATGAACGCTGATCTGTGCAATGTGACATAGACCATATGTGTTAAGAGGCTGAGGCTCAAATATGAACCCCAAACTGAAAGTCACAAGGACAGACACTGGCAACGGCAGTGTCAAGTTTTAAGTGAACTGCTTGGCAGACGGGCAGCTCTGTGTAACTCTGTGTGTCTGTATCGGTCCGGGTGGGCTTGCTGCTGCAACAAACAGCCCTCAAATCTCAGTGACTTGACACTTCATACATTTATTTCCGGCTTCTGTTCCAGTCTGATACAAGTCAGAAGCGGGAGGGGAGCTCTGCCCCACACGGTCGTTCAGGGACCACTGTCATTCTGTTTTGTAGTTGAACATCTTCTAGGCCCTCAGAATCTTCCCCTGAATTCTCACCCCCCCCCGTTGGCAGGTGAGAGAAGAAAGGGAGGATGCTGTGGCAGTTTCAGGGGCTAAACGGGCTCATATCACTTCCTTCCACTTTCCGTTAAGAGGCTGGCTGGGAAACGTGGGCCAGCTCTGTGCTCAGGGAGATGAGGAGCCAGGTTTGGTGGTTCTGGCCAGTCTGTGCCACTGTGCTCAGGATGAGGACAGCTGGATTGGGTTCTTCACTGAGGGCAGTTGAGTGAGCCTCCTGATCTGCCCTGCGAAGGTTTTGCCCCTTCAGGGCTCTGACTTTTGTGAGAATTTACACATTTGATCCAATGATTCTGCCATTCCTTAAATCATGCTTTGGAATTCCATTTTCAATATTCTCTTCTGAGCCTTTGAATAATCTCATGAATGACAAGTTTTTGTCCTTTGAGGGTTCATTTGATTTCTGGAAGCATCAAAAATCCTTTGGAACCAAATCTGGGAATGAGGGGACTGACCAAGCTAAATCATCTCTTTGGGTCAAAAATGAGGTGTGAGCATGAAGCAAACTGACCCTTGAAGCAATTTCTACAGATGAGATGCGAACACAACACGTTTTGAGGACTGACAGTGTCACTGGAATAATTTCATAAGGCCACTCAAGGTGCTGATTTGAAGAAACAACATTTATTTAGATCAACTGTACGTGTGTGTGTGTGTGTGTGTGTGTGTGTGTAGTGAGTGACTCTGTAGTTTGGGTTCTGCTCACCTTTTATTAATGATCTGTGTTGTTCTTCTTCCGCCCAACCAGATTGAAAGACCTTCAGTAGTAGAGGTGTATCTTCAGTTATAAGTCATCCCAATTCATGGCTTTAAGTATTTTTTATGTGCCCTGTCAACCAGTCCAACTCATCACGGATTCATTCAGTCACTCACTTAGCAAGTATTTATTGAATGTCTATGTGTGCAAAGCCACGTGTTTTGTTTTGTTTTTTTATTCAGAAACTGTGAAAACAGATGACAGCAGTTGCTCCCCCAGTAGCCTGCAGCTCAGTTTTTAGGAGTGTTCTAGGATTAAGAAGCAGGAAATGGGCACGGACTTCTTGGCTGGCTAGGAGGAAAGGAAATGGGACTTGGAATAGACTGCACTCGGATGGTTCAACCAAAATGCTCTGCGGAGAGTAATTATTCACATTTTCTTATGGACTGAGGACAGTGCATCACCTCTTCTCTGGGTGATGGTAAAAAATTCCTGGGTAAATACAGTGCCCTGGAAAATCGTCACGTCTGTTTTAGAATTAGTCATGTTACCCCAAGCCATCCAACCTGAGTTTCTCTTTTCCTCAGGAGCGGTAGGAGGAAGTATAATAGATAGGGGTGGACCCTGTTCTATGGCTGCAGTTCTAGGGACAAAGTTGGGGATCCCATTGTTTCATCACGCAGCTGCGTTCAGAGAGGACAAAGTCTTATTTCTGAAAGCGTGGTTCTCAGCTCACTGGTATAAAAAATGACCTGGGATGCTTGCTAAAATGCAGTTTCCTGGGCCCTTCTCAGTTTACTAAACCAGAATTTCTTGGGTGAGGCCTAGGACATACTTTGTTTACTATTAATTTTTATGGGAGTATAGTTGCTTTACAACTAGGACATACATTTTAAAGTAACCCCTCCCCCAGGTGACTTTCTAAAGTTTGAGAAGCACAGGTGGAAAGGCTTTGAGCTGACCTGAGTCTGAAGCCGCTTGTCTCCATGAGCTCCAGGCTCTGTGATGGGCAGCAGTGGTCCCAGACCAGAGCTCCGTATGCTATGTGCTAGCGAGGTGTGCTGGTCCATGCTGGGGCCTGATAAACCAAACTGCGGGCGGCACGTCCATGGGCCACACACTTAGCCAGAGACAAAGCACTGCAGGACCTCGTTCCACTAAGAACAGTGGAGTTGGGCTACATGCCCTTGGTGTGCCTGTGTGTGCACAGGTGTGTGTGTTTGCAGCTGTGGGTCTGTTTGTAGCCCTGGCCATACAAATTTTGTTCTCTCTGCCACCAGGTGGTAAAGCCCCTCTCCTTACCTCTCAGCCCAGCCCCCAACTCCTTCCTTCCTTCCTTCCAGTCCCACCTGCAGCTGGCATCCTGCAATTCATGGTCAATCTTTATAAATAAAATATCTTCACTGAGCCAGGTGTTATGCTAGATACCCATATTCATTGTTTCATTTGATCCTCAGAACAACTTAGTGAGGTAGGACTGTTATTTCCTCCATTTTACAGATGAAGAAACTGAGGCTCAGGAAAGTTAAGTTATTAGCTAGTAAGTGGTAATACTGGATTTGAACTCACATCATTCACTGTTCACGGTCCTGTGGACGCCAGCCCAAACCCTAAGTCTCCAATGGCTCCTCCTTCACCTCTAGAGCAGGTGTTGGCAAACGCTAGACCCGTGGGCCAAATCAAGCCCAGAGCCTGCTTTTTTTTTTTTTTTTTTGTGGTACACGGGTCTCTCACTGCCATGGCCTCTCCCGTTGCGGAGCACAGGCTCCGGACGCGCAGGCTCAGCGACCATGGCTCACAGGCCCAGCCGCTCCGCGAGATGTGGGATCTTCCCGGACTGGGGCACGAACCTGTGTCCCCTGCATCGGCAGGCGGACTCTCAACCGCTGCGCCACCAGGGAAGCCCGAGCCTGCTATTTTTTAAATTGAGGTGAAATTCATATAAAATAAAATTAACCCTTATAACCACTGCCTGTTTTTGAAAATAAAGTCTTATTGGCACACAGCCAGGCCCATTCATTCACGCATTGTCTGTGGCTGCCTTAGACAGTCTATGGCAGAGTTGAGTAGCAAAGCCTAAAATATTGACTGTCTGGCCCCTTATGGAAAAAGTTTCCTGGCACCTGCTTTAGAGGGTTTGATCTGGATCCAGGCCCCTGGGAGTGAGTTTCCTCACCATCTCCATCTCTATCTCCGCTAAGGAATGCCTCTCCTTCCTGAAGATAAACTCTCCTCCTGTGTTGGATGCACCTCCTGGACCTAGCTGCTCGGCTACCTGATTCCTCTTTCTTCCTCCTGTCTCCGCCCACACGCAGGTCAGTCCTGGCAAACACACACCTTGTGCCTGATCTTCCGGGTGCCATCCCATTTTTCTTTCTTCCCCTGATAAATGCCTGAAGTAGATCATTTATACCTGGACATCCCACTTTCTCTCCTTATAGTTTCCCTCCTTACCTCTACAACCCAACTTGTGCCCTTCAGCTAGCCTTTTGTGTACATCTCCACACGGATGCCTTGGAGTTACATGAAATTCAAGTAATCTACCTGGCATCCCATCTTCGCTAAGGTCATGTTATCCTGTTATCTTGCTGTCTCAAATCAGTTACTATGAGGCCACCTTTGCCCTTCTCTTTCCTTACATCTGTTTTCTTCCCAAATTCTGTTGCCTTTTGGGCAATATCTCTTGGGTTGCTCTCTGCCTCGTTCCCACCGTCAGTTCCTTGGTCCAGGTCTTCATCACTTCGTGTTGGGATCTCTACAGTGGCTACTGACTGTTCTCCCTACCTCGCATGCTCTCTTTTCTAATCTGCTCTCTCTAGCTCAGTTTTCAAACACTGAGAGCTCAAGTAGTATCAGGCCCTTGGTGCTTCCCTTTGTCCTTCCTTCCAGCCCCTCTTCCCCACACTCCCCATGTTACGCTGAACACAGGGAGTATTCACAGGACTCGGCACTTGTATAACACGTTTTCTTCCACTTAGAATGTTCTCCTCTGTTTCCTTTGCTTGGTAAACTCCTAAGCATCCTTCAGGAAAGAATTCTAATGTCACCTCCCTAAGAAAGCTTTCTCTAGCAAATCCTCAGTGTTCTTAGAGCACTTGGTTCATACTTCTGTAAAGCAACTTCCTTTATATTATACTTATTTATGGATCTGTCTCTTCTCCTAATTTGCTGGCTAGTCAAGGGCAGGGACGATATACATCTTCCACATCCCTGTGTACGCAGAGCCTAGCACAGTGCCTGCTGGTATACAGAGGTGCTCAGTAAACGCTTCCTGAGCAGCCACTTTGATCATGTCCCTCTACTGCTGAAAGCTTACAGTGAGTTTTGCCACTGCAATTAGGTTAAGGCAGTGGTTCTCAACCCTGGCTGTACATAAGATCACCTGGGGAGCTTTTAAAAAATACTGATGCCCCACACCAGAGATGCTAACTAGGGAGGCGGGTTCCAGGCACCGACAGTTTGTAAAAATTCCCTTGGCAATTCTAATATGCAGTCAGGGTTGAGAATCACTAGTCTAATGCCTAGTTTTCAAGGCTCTCATTCATTCCTCCATCTCCTTAGGAGTTCCTGCTCAGAACCCCTCTTGAACAAGTGGCTTCCTTCCCAGATCCCTCTCTCTCAATTGGGTCACACTTCCCTCCCCACCCAGACGAGGGCAGGGACCCTGTAGGTTTGCATGCCTGGACCCAAAGCACAGGGCTGCCAGTGTTGTGAGAGCTCGCCGCAGGGCGGGAGCTTCGAGCACAGGGTTTGTTTGGGGTGGGCGGGGAGGAGGCACTGGGTGGGAGCTGGTGGCGGTGCCTAGCCTGCATCCACGCCAGCGTGTGGATGGCCCCCGCGGCCCTACACCGACAAATGACCCCACGCTGGCAGAGAGCTCAGACCCTCAGATATGCTCTGCTGGCCAGCAGACATGCAGCCCTGTTTCCTGTTCCGCACGTTTGTCTGATTCTCTCCTCATGAGGGGACAGTGCAGGGGATGGGACGGGGCACCGGTTGGTATCTGAAGACAAGGCTAGCCCTGGCCTTCTGTGTGTACTCTGTGGGCACATCCCTCCTCTTGCGGGTCCTGAGTCTATCCCCAGGTCCCTACAGCTCAGTCAGTGAGGCTTTTTTGTGGTTTGTCTAGACCAGGGGCCCCCATCTGCTCTGAGCCAAGGCCACTTGGAAGGGACAAAAGATGTCACAGACCACCTGTTCCCAGTCACTCATGTGAAACAAAGACTTTTGGAGACGGGGCATTTTGAGACATGTATTATCTTTTATTTGTTATTTCTTACCTTTGAGACATGTATTTATCTTTTATTGCCCACAGTGGGTCAGGGGTTGGGGAGATCTTTTGTCTAAGGCCCCAGGTTCAAATTTGTTTTCTCAAATTTTAAAACCAGGTAAATCAAGAGCCTCATAATGCGTCTGTTATTTTTTTCTTTAATATGAGAAATAATAATGCATTTTATTTTTCCATGACACTCTTTCCCTCACATCCATCATCTTACTTGATTGTCATAGTTTCCCTGTGAGGTGGCCATGCCTCCCAATGGCAGATACTACTGTCCATCGTTTGCGGATGAGAAAACTGAGACTCACTGAGGTTAATCGATTGGCTCAAAGTTGTAGAAATAGAGAAGAGAGAAGCCAGAACAAGGGCGCATGTGTTCTGCTTCCTATTCCAGAGCCCTTTTCTAAAACATCCCACTTGGCCACCTCCATCTCTTAAAACGAAAATAGTTTTCTTCTCTTTTCCTGATTCTAAAAGTAATAGATGCCCTCAAAAGACACATACATGGAAGTTAATAGCAGCATTATTTGTAACAGCTGCTCATGGAAACCGCTCAGTTGCCCATTAACAATAGAAGGGAAGACGAATTGTGGGATGGCCCCGCCCCGGGTGCTATGAAGCAAGGAGAATGAAGGGTTTATAAGTACATGTAATGATGTGAGTGAATCGACCGTCAGATTCCGAGCAAGAAAAGCCAGACACAAAAGGGAACATCCTACAGCACTCCACTGATAGAAGATATAAAACCGGGTGTTTTGTAGTTTATCAGAAACGACTAGTCTCTGCTGAAAGAAGTCAGGCTGGTGTGACTGCGTGGGAGGATGAGTGGAGGGGGCGTGGCATCTCTCCACGTAAGCGCTGCCTCTACCCACGCTCTGGTAGCGATGAGTTCTGCGTGGTGCTTACTGCTGCTACACGTGCACTGTCGTCTGTGCACATCGTACTTTAATAAAAAGTTGTAAATAGTTACTCATGCTCTCGTAAGAAATGCAGATGACTCGGAGAAGGACACATATTCTTCAACCAGTTTGAAGAATAAAACACAGAGAATGTAAAAGTGTATTCGACAAATATTTGTTTTTAATGTATTTAGTTCTGTGCAACCGTTTGTTGGAGAGAAGAAACAGGAAAGGGATGAAGGAAAAAAAAGGGGCTGAGCTGATTAGAGGAAAGGCGGGAAAAGAGAGTCTGATGGCGACGCAGAGAAAGGGACGGGCTGGGAGGCACTCTGATACAAAGTGAGACGTGAAGAAAAGTGGAGATTGTGATGCCCAGAAACAGCCCATGGAGGAGACCCCTGCAAGCGGAAAGCGACATAAAGGTCAAAAGAATGGAGGGACCAATGGGACGTAGAAGAAAACGGGGGCTCCAGCCTCACAGGGTGAGGCGGGGAGGATGGGCAGAGGGAGTAGGGGGGAAGTCGGTATGGAGGTGAAGCCACGGACTGGCCCCTGATTGCTAACCTGGGCTGTGTGAGGGCAGCAAGTTATCGCTGCTCTTTGAAAGGCAGGGACGCTTAGCAGTTGCCTTCCCAGTGACTCCAGATCAGGGCCCAGCGCTTGGAAAGTCTTGTCAAATATGTGTTGATGGATTGAATGAGATGTTCCTGCAAACCCAGGTGCCTCTGCCCACAGTGGGAACATCGCTCTGGGTTTTCTGCTCCTTCCTTAGGGCCCTGACCACTTTGCCTGGTGTCCTGGCATCCCAGGAATTTCCCTGCCTGCTCTGGGGAGGATTTTTTACACTAGAAGGTTTTGCAAAATCAGACCACTTTATCAGAATCCTGTTGCAACGGAGAACGTTCCTGGCTGCCTGATGTTTACAGCGTGCAACTGATTTTATCGGAGGAATGTTGTTTGGAAAGGAATGGTCTTCTCAGATGAGCAGACAAGAAACGGAAGGTCATTTGAGGACCCGCCCCAAGCTGTTGAAGTTGGAACTCAGGGTTGCCATACATGATGCTCGGGAGCTTGGCCAAGCTGTGCGCAAGTCTTCCTCCCTGAAGGAGGTCCCAGCCCGTTTGCAGCAGGCTTGCCTTGCTGTGTTTACATTCTCACCTTGGCCCTCCAAAGCAAAGGCCTCTGGAACCCTGCACCAGCGGGCGGAGAAGCAGCAAGAGCTCCCTAGGCTTGGGGTCCAGCAAGCAGCCCAGCCGGACAAAACAAAACCATTCGTGACATACCAGAGAGGGACAGTAAAGCTTCTCCCGGGAGGTCAGAAATAGGGAGATGGGTTTATTCCTTCAGTTCTTTTGTCAAAATCCCAAGGCGCTCTGCTTCCCGGAACTCTGAACAAAACAGTGCAGGGGTAGCAAGTGTTCCCTGGGGGGCCTGCACCCTCTCTCTTCTGTTATAACCCTGGTGCTGTCCGGGCTGGCTCAGCAGCTTCTGTCTGCAGGGGCTCTTGATGTATCATCGGGCAGAGAAAAGGATGGCGTGGGATGCAGAGACGAGACTGAGATGCTAAGAGAGGCGGGGTCAAGAGAGGGCAGAAGTCTTTGCACCTGGTAGGAGGGAATCTATCCTGAAATGGGAGAGAGCCGATGTGCCCCGGCTCAGGCCAAGGATGCTGGGCGCCGCTCAGCAGAGAGGAGCACACTGGAAAGAGCTGGAGCTGCTGGACACTGTCCACCAATCTCTGGGAGCCCTGAACAGGGTGGGTGTGCTAGCACATTGGTCTCACTCTCTACAGCTTTCTAAACTTCTTCATTCTGATGGGTAGAATTGTGTCCCCAAGAAAGATACGTTCAACCCCTAACCTCTGGTGCCTGTGAATGTGACTGTATTTGAAAAGATCTTTGTAGATGTAATCAAGTTAAAATGAGATCAGACTGAATTAAGCTGGGCTCTAAATCCAATGACTGTGTCCTTATAAGAAGGCCAGATGAAGACACAGACACACACGGAAGAAAGAAGGCCACACGGCAATGGAGGCAGAGACCGGAGTGTTATGTCTACAAGCCAAGGAACACCAAGGATTGCTGGCAGCCACCAGGACTTAGAAAAAGGCAAGGGAGGATTCTCTCTCCAAACCTTCAGAGGGAACGTGGCCCTGCTGACACCTTGACTTTGGACTTCTGGCCTCCAGATCTGTGAGAGGATAAACTCCTGTTGTTTTAAGTCACCAATTTTGTAGGTACTTTGTTTACAGTAGGCCTAGGAAATGAATATATTCACGTCCCTCCAAATTTCAAATCCTTAGTTCCCACCCCTTCAGTCCCCCACTCTTAACAAATAGCTTTGTATTTGCTATCTTACAAAAAAAAAAAAATTCAAGTCCTCAGGCAGAAATCCGAATCCCCTCACCCCGCTCCTCTTTCCCTCCTCCCAAGGCCGGTCCCTCCACCTGTGCTATGGATTCCATCTTCTCCTGCTTCTCAGAAGCCCTTTCCTGTCAGTCATCTTTTCTCTTTCTTAGACCTTTGATATTTCTCTCTCCCAAGTAGACCCCTTCTATGTTCAAATTCTCCCACTAAAAGCGAGAAAAACTCCCTTACTCCTAATTCCCCTGTAGTTCCTGTCCTAACGCACTCTTCCTCTTCAAAGCCAAGCTCTCTTGAAGTTATCTTGACCAGCTTGGTTTCTTCACTTCCCATTCTTCCCAGCTCGCTCCATTGTCCCTTCTGCTCCACTGACACCTTTCTTAGTATGGTCACCGGTGACTTCCATGGGGCTAAAACCAGTGGATTTTCAGGTCTTCACCTTGCTGGACCTTTGGGCCGCGTTACACGCTGTTAACCACCATCTCCCTCCCTTTGCTCCAGTGACGCAACTTTCTCCTGGACTTCCTCCCCCATCTCCATGGCTCCTGCCTAGTCTTCCTTCTGGCAGAGTCCCCCCTCCCCAGCCACTTCATGGTATGTCCTCAGGGCTCATTCTTAGGCTCCCTTCACTGCCTACAGTCCTCTCTAGATGATCTCATTCCCAGGTAGGCAGATCTAGACCTCAAACTTGGACCTCTCCTCTCAGCTCCAAGGCTGCAGATCTAAATGCACACTTGACATGGCCACGTGCACAGCTCAAAGACATCCCAAGTCCAAGACAAAGTTAACGATCTTAACCTCAAAGACCTAATTCTCATTCACTGTTCCCACTTCCTTGTGAATGGTACCACCATCCATCCAATTATGAAGGCCAGAAACTCAGGAAACCTTTGACCTCTTTTCCTCACCCTCCATATCTGTCCGCTTACCTTGTGGATCTTACCTGCACAGTCTCAAGTCCATACTCGTCTCTGAACTGATTTCTATCATCCTCATCCAAGAATTATCATTTCTTATGTGGACTCCCGAGAGTTCAGGCATCAGTGCTTGTTTCTTTCTAAATCATTCCCCTTATCATAGCCAGAATGGTGCTTTCCATTCCCACCTCACTAAGCTAAAACCTTGAAATGACTTCTCTAAATTCTTAAGATAAAGCAAAAATCTTAAAAATGGGCTGTTAGGGTCTGCCTGATCTGGTCACTCTGAAAGTCTCCGGCCTCACTTCCCTCCACACTCTTTGTGCTCCAGCCACGTTGGCTTTCTTTGGTCCTTTCCATTTATCCCAATCCTTCCTGCCTCAGGGTCTTTGCACATACGCTCCCCACTCACCTTTGCCTCATTAACAGCCTACATGTTAATGGCCTACAGAGCTTTCAGATAGTAGCTCAATCTCATGTTTACAGGGAAACCCAACCCTCTCTCCCTCCTTCAGGTCACTTTCTACACTGACAAGTTTACATTTACATTTTTTGATAACTATCTGTCTCCTCCAAACCTTTAAGCTCTGTGAGGTCTGAGACTCACCCAACGCCCAGCACAGTGCCAGGCACAGAGTAGTCATTTAGTAAATATTTGTTGAATGACTAAATAAAAGAAAGAAGGCGCTACGTTGGGTTCTGGAGATACAAAGAACAAGGCCCAGGACTTCCCAGAAAGCAGCTGGTTGTCGATGAGGGGTGGAAGGGACAAGCAGATGAGAGGATGAGTAAACAGACCCAGGGTGTAGAAATGTGATGAGCACATAGCAGAGGAGCAGGCCAGAGGAAGCAGTGATGGCCGGTCCCAGTGTCCCACCTCCAGATGAAGCTCAGTCAAGGAGTCTGTGGACTGGTTTCTCAGGCCTCAGGGCCCCTAGTCCCGTGATGTTACTGATATGCAGCCACCACTGTGTCCACGGCCACAAACCCTGCAGGGGCACTGTCCTCAGGAACGGGCACACGTTGGGCCTGTTGCAAAGGCAGCGTTATTAAAGGCTCTGGTTACAATAAGAGCATCATGTGCAGCATTTGAGTCCGATGGGCTTCTGATGCCTTCCAGACAGTGATTTCATCGTATTCTCAGATCAGCCCTGGGACGCAGCAAAGCGTAAGGATTTTTCTCCCCACTGTACAGCTGGGGAGACTGAGGTCAGTAGAGATCACTTTTCTTGGCCAAGGAGTGAGAACAGCTCAGGAAGAGAACTTGGAGAGAACCCAAGGCCCTCTCTGCGGGGTCCGCCCCCCAGACCAACTGGCAGGGGAGGACACCCCAGACCGAGCGTACATTGTAGCAGCAGCCTGCAGCCTTGTTTACTTTGGTGCAGAAGGACGTTTCATCATCTCTTGGAACCACAGAATGTTAAAACAGATGGGCCCTAAGAGATCATCTGATTCGACACCCTTGTTTAACGAGGGAGGAAACTGAGGCCAGAGATATGAATCTCCCTTCCCCTCCCTTTCCTTTTCCTGCCCAACTGATGCTGAGCAGTAGGGCAGAGACGGCTAGCTGTTTACCCAAATCTCTTCTCCTCTTCTAGCCTATATGGCTAGACTATATTTCCCAGACTCCTTTGCGGTTTGGTGAGGCATGTGACCATGTTCTCTCTAGTGAGATATAAGAGAACGTGAAGCCTGGCCCATCAAAACCTCCCATCCGCACATCTCCATATTCTTTTTCACCTCTGGCTGATCGGGATGTCAATTCCAAGGACAACGTTGGAAGCTGTGCATTAGAGAATGGCAGAGCTGCCACAATGCCGAGGCCCTGAAAGGCTATATGAGAGAAAGCCACCCCCTGACCTGAACATCAGTGCCTAAGGCTGTTAAGTGAACAGGGAGAATAAAATATCTGCCACATAAAGTTGCTGCGTTTGGGGAGCCTCTCATACAAGTAGAGACAGGAGAGCCCCTGCAAAAGCTCTGACCACATACAGCATTGGGTAATGGACATAGAGGCTCACTGATGATTTCACTGTCAACCACTTTGGAGTGGCCCCTCTGGAAAGGCTAGGGACCTGGCTCCTAACTCACTCAATCCAGGAATCTGGTCTGAGCTGGCTTCCTACCTGTTTAATTCTAGATCAATAGACTCCCAGGGCTGGAATGGACCTGGGAATGTCATCTGATTTATCCCCTTGGCTCCTGACAGGGCCTCTTCTAAGCCATCTGAGATGACCAAAAATCTTGTCTGGATTTTTATATCCCCGGGAAGGAAACACTCCACATTCCTTAGACACTTGTTTTATTCTTCCTTGCTACGGTGTCAGAAGGTTTCTTTACTGAACCCTAAAACAGCAGAGCTGGAGTATTCCTTAGCAATCATCTAGGACAATCTTTGTTTTACAGATGAGGACACTGAGGCCTAGATCACACAAATAGTGGTAAAGTCAGGACAGGAAGCAAGGGCCCTAAGGTCAATCTGACTACTCTTTCCAGGGTTCTGTCTGCCTCTAACTCTCTCTTGCTGTTTTCTCATGTTCTGCCTGGGAGGAGCTGAAAATATGCTGGGGTCCATCTTCACTGTGATCAATCTTTCCAGGTTCTCCTGTGTTTCCCCCCTCACCCCTTCCCTCACCTACCCAGCTAACCCGAAATAGGTCCTTCTCCTAGGAGGCAGAGAGAAGATCAGAGAGGTGAATCTATGCCTAAAGGGGAGGCACGTGTGACAGGTGCATGTTTGCTCCTTGGGCCTCGGTAGTAAAGACATCTCTGAATCCACACCAGAAGCCTGTAAGGGTCATTAAATCCTTAAATATTACTGGTTGCCCAGGAGGGCAAACTGGGCTATGTGAAATGTTGTCTGAGGAAGGAAGGGAGCAGCAGTGACCAGAACCTCTGAACACAGTGTCTTGGCTTATTGGGGGTTTTCTGGCTGCATTTGGGCAGCTGGGGGCAGTCCTGCCTTGTTAAAATGAGAGCAGGATCCCAAGAAGTTGAACTGGGGCCATGAGCGCAAACCGAGTTTCTTACAGGGGTGTTATTGTATATGGTACTTTCTTGGAAAGACCTGGAAATTCCATGTGAGAGCACTGGAAAGTTGGGTTTGTTTTGTGGCTCTTTAAAAACAAAACAAAATAAAACCAAATCATTACTCCTCACTCCACAATTTAAGGTGAGCTTGTACATAGAGAGCATCCTTTATGTTTTCTGCCAAGTGACTCACTTGGACTGAATCACCAGAGAGTGGGCCTGGGTCCATCTGCAGCTGCCCTGGACACCACAATCTGCTCATTAACCTGAAGGGGAAGTCATGGGGCTCAGAGACAGCAACTGAGCGGAGCAGAGAAATGGGGTGGAGACAGGCCTGAAAGGGAAGTCCACACTCATAGTTTCCCGAGCATCTGGTGGTCAGACGCGGTCCCTAGTGGAACTGACGAGATCCCCAAGGAGCTCCAGTATTCATTTCAGTTGAGACATTATCTGGATTATTGCAAATTCATAATTGTGGGACCAGAATTAATGATGCCACATGGTCGTTCACAGATAAATCCCTTAATCTTTGGGTCTAGCTTCAGAACCTTGAGCAAGTTGTCCTTTCATTTTGAGCCCTTCTTTCTTCACCTAGAAATGCAGAGGCTTACAGTCTAAAAATTTAGACATTTTATCCTTTATTTACCAAGAAAGTCTGTTTACACAAAATCTTTGAATCTCTCCTCCGAAAGTGTCCATTTAAAATTCAGGGATCTCTGTGCACCCTTCTGTTTAATTTGCGATCTGCAGCCCTTTTCCGGATATGAGTTTGCCCTAGCCCTGTCTGAATTCACAGTTTTCTTTTCCCTGCAGCCTGTTTGGGTGTCCTGGCGGTGACATTTCTGCAGAACTCTGGTGTGAGCCAAAGGCAGTGGTGGGATGGGGATGCGGATGGAATCCGGGCTTGAGAGGGCGCAGGGAGGGGCATAGGATGACTCCCGAGTTGGCTGCGGGGTAAGGTGTTAGGCTTGGCCACCGCCAGCTCAGCCCCACCCTGGGGACTGGAGGAGAGGTGGTGGGAGAGGTGCAGGGGGTGTCAGATTAGTAAGGGTGGGGAACAGGGCCCCAGGTTCCACTTCTCTCGCATAGCAAAGCGCTTTGTATGATCTAGTTGGTGCTAATTATGTTCCCCAGCACCTGCTTTTCACCCATGGGCTGTGCATTTAAGGAGTTGGGAAATTCTGGTTCCAGATTCGGAAGACTCCGGTTTTCTAAATTTTCTGCACATGGCAGGGCAATACTAATTGGGGGCGGGGGGGAAGGGGGCGGCGTGTGTGTGTGTGTGTCTGTTTGTGTGTGTGTCTATGTGTGTGTGCCCGAGGTTGCCGGCTCCAAGGACCTCCCCCCGCGGTCCCAGGCCGGCGCTCGCGGGCCCGGCCCCCGCCCCCTTCCTGCCCTCTCCCCGCCCCCGGCCCGGCCGCGCTCGGCCGGTGATGTCAACCCGAGGAGGAGCCGCCCGCCCCGCGACCCGCCCGGGCTAATCAGCATGTAGCGGCGCCGGGGCCGCCTCCGCCGCGCCCGCCCGGCCCCCGGCCTCCCTCCTGCGGCTCCCCACAACTTTTGAGGCGGGGACCGCGCTCTCAGCCTCACTTCGCTCACTTCCCCGGCCCCGGGCAGCACCCGCCGCTCGCTTCCCTCGCACCCGCGCCCGCCCCGCGCCCGCCCCGCGCGCCGGGCATGTGAGCGCGGGCGGGCGCCGCCACCATGGCCTCGCCGCCGCCTCCGCTCCTGCTGCTGCTGCTGCCGCTGCTGCTGCTGCTGCTGCCGCCGGCCGCCCCCGGGACGCAGGGCCAGCCGCCCTCTCCGGGAGGCGCGGGGCCGGCGGGGTCGCCCGAGCCCGGCCCCGAGCGCGAGCTGCCGCCGCCCTCGGAGCGCCACGGGCCCGCGCCCCCCGGCCACCGCCAGACGACCACTGCGCCGGGCGCCGCGACGCGGCTGGGACCCTCGGGCCGGGCCCCCGGAGGCAGGAGCGCGGGTGAGTGAGAGCCGGGGACTGGCGCCGCGCGAGCCTCGGGCTGGGGGCGTGGGCGCGTCCGGGGCCGCATCCCCCGCCCTAGGCCCCGGCGCCGCTCGACCCCGGAGGGGGCTCCGCTTCCCCGGGGCGCGCTGGGACCCAGCGCGGGGGGGCCGGGCGGGAGGGCAGCGAGCTGGGAGAGTGGTTTCCTAGCCGCTTTCGCGGGTGGCTGGACTTGGGGGTGTGACCATCCTGTTCTCCCCCCCATCCCCTTGGAAGAAAACTTATCTCGCATGGTGTACCCCGGACCCCGTATACACCTACCTTAAAAGAAATAAATTTTTAAAAAATCCACACCTTCAGAAAGCACCTCTCCCACTTCGGAGGTGATAACGTCCGACGGGTCCATTCCCCAATCCCATTCTTCTATAGATACAGAAATAGGCCTCTTCTGGTACAGAGCCTGACTTTCAAATTTAAATAACTGATATTTTTAAAGGGTTCTAGCCCTGAGGATATTTGTAAAGGACAAAGGATGTAGTTGGAAACCAAACACTCTGCTGGCTCTCTCTAAAGCAGAGAGACTCCAGGAACTGTGTGGAGATGGGGCTCCAAGGTGAAGCCCAGCAAGGCAGACGCTGCCACAGGGCTGTCCCCGAGCCTTTCCTCCCCTTTCCTTTCCCCGTGAGCTGGGGCTCCATGCGCAGCCCCCGCCTGTCGACTCAGAGGGACCTGCCCTCTCTCCTCCGGACGTTTTTATTCAGTTCCTTCTTTGGGTCTGTAAGAAATGCTAAGGACTGAGTGGAATTCCAACCGTAATACCATTGTGACCTTGGGGATGTCACCTCTTTTGATCTCAGTCTGTCCGTCTGTGAAATGGAAGTAATGATCCCTGCTCTTCCCAGCCTCCTGGTGATGATGTGACAAAATGAAAGTAAAAATAAGTGGAGAGTGCTTTGAACAAAGCCAGCAATGCGGTGGCGTAAGCCACTGCCTTCCTGTGAGTGACACAAGGCATACGTTCTCGCGGGTTGTCCGGAGAAGCCAGGTCGCTTGAAACAGTAGGTGTTGTCTTGGAGTTTAGGTGGAGGCTGAGAAGGTTTCATCTTTCTAATGGATACTTCATTTAAGCCTCTCATATCACACAAACTTTCCAGGATAGGAATTAGCTTGCTTCGTTGCACCTAGGGATGCTTCCTCTAATTAAATAAGAAAAAAGCTTTAAAAAAACCCCATCAGATCCTCCAGTAAAAACTCAATTCCACATTCAGTAGTAATCCCGTCATTGCAAATGCCTTGTCCTCGTGAACTTCTCCCTCACTGGCACAAGATTGAGACACTGAGGAACTGTAAGGGAAGAGAGAGGGGAAGGAAGCTTCCAGACCTACGAGAGACACAGTCACCATGACTGCGACTCTAGGTGACTTACAACGTCCATCATTTTAAGTTCCACAGGAAGGAATCAAAAACATAAAAGACAATATTTCCTGGGTTTCTCACACTACAAGAGTAACCAAAGAATACTGTGCAGAAATTTGTGCATCTTCTAAATGGGAAGTGGAGTGCAGGGGATTGAGGCCATCTCAGGAACTAAAAGCAGTTTCTCTGGCTGGAAGTCAGGCTTTCTTAGCTGTAGGGCCTGATCTTGTTAGTGGAGGGGTGGGAGTGATGCTGACTTGCGGGGGACCTGGCTGGATGAGGCTGGTACAGGAGTCTCCCTCCTTCTCTCGTGGCTGAGAATCCCCACACATCACAGCTAGGTGTCACAGGGAGAGAGACAGTGGAGGCAGTTGGCTTAGGGACTCAGCAGGTAAGAGTTGGGGCTGATCTCCCTTGCTGGTCACAGACACCCCTCTCCCCCGCAACGCCATATGTGAGCCACACTTCCTCACAGGTGTGGCAGGTAACTGCTAATCTTGGCTTTGCAACCTTCCCAGTTACAAAGATTCATTAGGGGAGGTGAGAGCAATGGAGGTTTCAGGTGCGTGAGGCTCTGGGGGAATGCACCTGAGAGTCCCAGAGAGCAGGTAGGCAGGAGCTGGGGTTGTCCAAAACTTCTCTTACCTAAGAGGATCTCCCCTGGGACCACCACCCCTCCCCCGCACTGTGCACAGACACCACCCAAGGAGTGTCTGCACTTCACCTGAGCTAAGGCAAGATCTCAGGTAGGATGTTAGGAAGGTGAGATGAGAAAAGAGGAAATTGATTACCTGTTGAAAACTTCTAGAAGCTACCAACATGGCTTAGGATTCAGGCAGGACCTGTGCTGCTTTTCTGGTGGTGGCCCACATCACGTCACTTAGAGGGAAAAAGAAACAATGAACAAGAAAGCATCCAGTGATTTCAGTGAGTCCACGTTTCCTAATAACCTCTGAGATTTTCTCTGGACCCTTTTTGATCGGCCACCATGTATCACAAGGTGCAATCAGTTGTTTCCCAAGGCAGCCAAGTCTCAACACTGCAGGGGCCTGCGGAAGCCCCCTGGTCCACACAGCGTCCCATGTGGTTATCTGCCCTCTCGGCACCCCTGACAGATGGCCACCCAGGCTCTGCACCGATCTTTTAATGTTTGGGGAGGTGCATAACAGCAAGCTGCTGGTTATGAGCCCTGAGTCTTAACAAATAAGGTGCTTCGTTTGATCGTTGGGGAAACTGCCTGTAGCCCCTTGTGTTGCGGAGATGCTGGTGGTCAGTGCTTGGTCCTCATGGCCTGGGCTTCCAAATATGATGTCAACAGCAGGGACCAGAGAATGTCCTTTTCTTCCCTGGGGCCATTTCTAGCCCCTTAAGCTCCTGGCAGGGTTCAAGGTTCTCACTGTTGAGGAACCGTGCTTGCGTTCTGTCTGTCGGTTGTTTGCCTGCCTTAGACCTCAAGTCCCTGGATGGCAGCACTGCCCCCCTTTGCTTGGCCTTTGATAAGCTTTTGCACCCACCTGTCACCCGCGGGCCGTTAAGCTAAACTTGTTGCTGGTGTTTCAGCCAGTGGCGGTAGAGAGGATGCCAAGTCCTCGAGGTTTCCTTTTTCTTGCTGTTTTTGTTTTTGTTTTGAACACCTCAGGGCTTGTGAGCCACAGTTCTGCCTGCTTAAGTGGATACGCTTTGACTTTCGTACTTCACAGTCCACGCTTTCGCTCTGAGATCCGCAGATGAGCGCGGGGGTGGGGAAGAGGAGGCCTAAGTCATAATGAAAATCAGTGCAGAAGGAAAGCGCTTTCCCACCCAAAGGGGAAATGACGCTAACGAGCTGAGCAGCCAGACCAAGGAATAATAATCTGAGAAAAATGCAGCTCCCTGGAGTAAAGGAAGCGCCGTGAGCCCAGCCCCTTCTGGGCTGTTACATAGCTGTCCCCTGAGTTGCTGTAACTTTGTGGGCCAACTTGTCATTTAGCTTTAGCTGAGGGGGAACCCTTACACAGTGCAGTGAAGGTCTGGGCCGAACAGGAGGCAGCCCCCTGGCACGAGAGGGAGCTTTCCTCCGGGCATGTCCCGGCCGAGGCTGGCGGCAGTGGTGGTGGGGATTTCTGGAAGCCCTCTTGCTTTGATGGAGGGTGCCCCAAATAGAAGGAGGGATGTGGGGAAAGGGACTCATCCTGGCCCGTGTGTGTTTAAAAGCCACGTCCTTTTAACTTCATGCTTGCAAATGCTGAACAGCTGTTTCCTGCCGGAGAGCTGAATGGTGTGGGTAGGGTGAATATGAAAGGTGTTTGCTGCCCAGCTAGCCAGTTACTGCACCCCTAGTCCTGGACAGCTGGGGAAGGAGCCTCTGCCCTCCCAGTGATCCCCTCTGCCTTCCAGCAGCCCTGCCCAACTGGCTGAAAACGGTGTGCTCAGAATTGGCCTGTTGTCTCAGAGCTGCTCAGAAAGAAAGCAAAGCACAGATGGCAGTTGAAGTTTCTGAGCCCTTATTGCCTCCTTCAGTGGCTGCCCTCTGTCCCCACCCCCTTTTGTGTGAACGGGAGGTTTCAGCTGCAATAAATGTGCCCCCCTTCAAGAATCCTAAGGAAGGAAGCAACAGGGGAGGAGATCAGTTTTGCTCCCTC